>NC_031780.1:20096145-20146477 GCF_001522545.3 Parus major | reverse complement strand
CCCTGGGCCCAGCCGAGCTCTTCGAGCTCTTCGTGTTTCTCAAGCACCCAACAAGTCCCAGCAGTCAGGTTTGCGCCCCGCCCCCCCCCAACTAATGGGTAAAAATTCCACAGGTGAGCCAGAAATAAAAGAAGGACACCTAACCCCCAACAATCCCTAACTGCTAAGAGTTACTTAATGATGCTTTTCTTTTATCCCTTGAAACCAAGTCCATAGATTTTAAGCATTCATCCCAAAATGGCCAAGATAAATGGGAACTTGGATGGATTTTTTCCATGGGTTTAATTTCTTTAGACAAAACCACATTTCCTCTACACAGTGACAATGAGAGCAATTTTTTTTTGTAGGTCAGTGATAGTAGAAGGAAATGCAAATGCACAGCTAAACTACGTAACACAAATCCTGCTGTTTACTCTTTTGGGCATTAATCTGTGTTTGGTGTAATATTTTTCTAACATTTTATTAAGTTTTCCAGTTAAATATTAATGCAACTTCTTCAAAGAGAAATGAAGATTAATAACCCTGAAGTGAAAGAGAGAGGATGGGAGAATTGATAGTGTAGTTGGGCAGGAGAATTCTGCAGGAGTTCTGAACACTCTTCTCATTTATTTGAGAAGCTAAATATATTGTATGCAACATATGAAACATATATGGATATGTATTAGATATGCTCTAATTACATGTGGTGCATGACCATGAGAGGAATGACGGGTTTGTCTTTACAAACAAGCTGTGGGTCAGTTGATAAGATGCAGCTATCAGTGAGAGACGACAGAAACAATGGGATGGATTCCAGTAGAAGATCAAAGGGGCACTAAAAGAACACTATGAATTCCATAAAAGTTAAGAAGGGATTATGCATTGGGGGTGGGGGGGAAGGTACCCCAGGTATCAGGTGTTCTGGGAAGCCTGTACCTCTCAAGTACCTCAGCCTATGGGGAAAGAGAGAAGGGACAAGCGGCCGGGAATTAGGATAAAAAGGAGGCTGCACCCTCCAAAAATTTGAGAGACGCCAGGGGAATGCCCCATGGCCTCTCCCTTTATTCGAATAAAGTAAAAGGACTCCTCTGTCTCCTTTTTGGACATAAACCTCTAGTGTTTGTGGATTAATTTTCCTGACAACCACACGTTGTAAATTAGAATCTTTCCACTCCAGCAACAAACTGTGTGCTGTATCACTGCTTTATTTTTAAATACTTCCTCAATGTGCTTTTTCAAATCCTTATATTTGAATATGTTAAACAGGGGGAGAAAACCAAATTAAATTAGAATCACAAGTTAAGGCGACTAATATATTTTTTTCATTTTAAAATTCAATTGAACATGTAATAAATAATTTACTTAAGCAGTGTAAAGGCAAGTGATAACCACTGCAGCCTGTTGGCAAGGGTGGGGCTGTGTGCGCGTGATTCATGAGCACTACACAAAGTGCCTCATGTATATGGAACATACATCAACCTTTGCCAGCTTACTTGGGGGAATGAGGAACATTTAAGATTCTGCGTACTCCTAGACAATAGTCAAGGTTACCAGAAGGCATAAAGACAGTTCTGAACCTGAGGTCAAATTCATAAGGGAAAAATTTTAGGTCTTGTCTTAAAGATAAGACCCACAACTTGCAAAGGCCTTTTGTATTCCATTGCAAAGAGACAGAGGGCAGGATTCTGGGATTGTGTCACTGGACTTTTTCAATATTTTAGTTTTTCTGCCTGTCGCCCTGAAAACTCAGCTTCTGAGCTTGCTAACATAGTTTTCTAAAGACTTTCCCAGGACAGTAACTGTAAACATAGATATGTGTACATTCTTTGTGTTACACGTCTTGTGATAGGCATTTCTCATGGCCAGTGCAGTGAGAAAGTGTTATCCTGACCATCCAATCCCTGGCCGTGGTCAGAAGCCTATAAATCCTGGGAGGAAAAATAAACTCTTCTCTTCTTTCCACCACACCTCGACCTGTGTCTGTGTGATCTATTCATCTTCAGCGGCAACATCTGCCCACTTAAAAAATACCAAGCTAGGAAAATATGTCAGGATAACAGAAAGGAATTAATAATCAAGGCTGATGCTTAAGATGCAGCAGTGTGAATAATGTGTTGTAATGTAGCTGTAGGTTGGATTGAGGCGATGCACAGGGAAGTCATGGGAGCTTTACTAATGAGCTGCACTTTTGACTGTCTGCTAGCATTTGTCCCTGTTTATCCTTGTTACCTATTTATACCCTGTTCTCCTGTTCCACAGCTGTCCAGTCACAGGGATGAGCACAGAAGGAAAATTCTGTTCATTCACAGCTCCATATTCCCTGTTTTACCCTCAAGGTAACAGGAGAAGAGTGAACACTTGTCTGTTGTGTGTCTCTTCTAACATGGTTTGTTTTCATTTATTTCATGTTGACCCAAGTAGGAATGATCAGTGAGAACGTGGTATTGACTCTTTCAGATGTAAGTGCCACAGGACAGTGGTAGAACCTGAACTCATCTGACACAGGACCACTAAATCCATTTAAATGGGCAATTGCCTATGCCTGAATCAGCACATTCCCACACCAGAAGAGAAGGAAATACTAAAAATAAAACATTTCATAGATACTTATATTCAGATATGTTCCAATAAATAGTGGCAGTCATCAGATTTGAGTATTTTCTGTTTGTAAAAATTCTAATATTAAATTATTTCCTCAAGTAAAAGCATAGGAAGAAAAGAATAGCTGATGGTATTGCCATCTTTCTAGCCCAACAAAAGAAGAAGCCACATGAAAAATAGAGTGTAAGACTGGTGGTTGAAATGGCAGGAGAGCATCACTGTATGCTCAGTTCAGGGACAAAAGAGGAAGGGGGACATTATACACTAAGACCATGCAGAAAGTTATCATGGAATGGAATGGAATTCATTTAAAGAACAGACCTAGACTCACACCCACAAGCAGAAAGCATCACTATGTCTCCATCCAATGATTTTTCTGTGGAGTCTTGTAATGATGCTGGAAAAGCAAAACTTATTAAAGTCATATTAAATGCAAGTCCTGGTGAAATAGCCAAATGCTTAAGACAGTGCTTCCCTGAGAGCAGAACATTGGGTAGGAGCAGAGCTGGTTATCTGGCAGTTAGTACAAAGAGCAGCAGTTCCTGACACAGTAGAAAAAACATTTACTTCTCTTTCTTTGCTGAAAAATATTGGAGGACCATCAGACACACCACATGTTAGGGAGTCATGCCCAGATCCAGTCCCAGGCTTGGAATGGAAAAAAAATTGCTTCCAGGGATGAGAAGATGGTTCACTTGTGTCTCTTTAATGTTTTGATCCTCATGGGCAAAGCCTATTATTGTAAAGTTTATTTTTGCTTCTGTAGAGAGAAAAAAATTGGTTGAGCACCATTGCTGACAGCACGACTGTAATTTTAAAAATTAGGTTATAATGAATATGAGCTTCAGAAGAAGAGAGCAGAGTTGGTTCCATCTGCTTCCCTCTGGACTGCAGCATGAACGGGAACAGATGGACATGAGTTATGCCAGAATGGCTGGGACAGGCTAGACAGCTCCTCAGTCTTATTTTGTGTTATCCTCAGCTACTCTAGGATCTTATCTCAGTATCCAGGTTACAGGGCACTGCTGTAGTAGCATATGGGGAAATGATGCCTATCATTGAACAAGGAGAGAACAGGGAACTTGCTACAAATATAATCCCACAATATTCAGCTGCAGCTCAGGTGTCAGTTTAGTTGTTAATTCTAGTTTTCCCTTGTCACTCTATTGGGAATGGTGAGAAGAACAACACAGACTCTCTCATGGAGTCGAACTGGAGAGTTTTCTCCTCTGGTTTATTACCTCAGGTCTTTTTTATAGACCAATACATGAAAAGTACAGAAAAGAAAACTCTTATTGGTTAGTAAACTAACACATCACCATCATTGGTCAGTGGGGTTCACCACCCCTTGACCTTCTTTTGCAAGAAAACAAAGAACAGACAAACAGCACCTGCAAGGCTGTTTTCTGTCTCTGAGGATTGTTTTAATTCCTCCCCATGATTTCCCAGGCCACTTTCTGAGGCAAGACTGAGAAAGCTATGTGGCCTGTAATTCCACAGGCACCGTGCTCTCTGCTTCACAGTTAGCATCCATATTCCCTCTTGCTTGATCCTGGAGTCCTGCACACCCTTACATCCTGAATAGTTAGGAGAAAGCAATACCACAGCTGTGCAGAAGGGAATGCTCTAGAATAATGCTCTAGTGGTGTGTCCTCAAATCAGATTGGGATTTTACTCCTTGTAAATGTAGAGTCCTTCTAACATAGGGGATTTATCATACCCAGTCCTGGAATGGGGCCAAGTTGGGGTGCAGAAGTCATGCTTAGATGCTGTGTGTTGCATTCTGCAAAAAGCTGTATAATAGTAAAGTTCTGGTATATGATAATATCTATGCTTGAGGTTTCGCCATGGAAATGTGGGTTGAAGAAGCAGAAACACTGGAACTGCCATTAAAACTTTTCTTACGTGCATATTCACTCTTTTTTACAGTTGATGGCTGATAATATATTTGAGCTTGCAGTATTTAGCCTTTCTTAACAATAATTAGTGATTGATAGCCTTTTCTTGAAGTGCCAGAGCCTTCCACAGTGCTCACACCTTCCTTTTGAAACCAGACAGTTTATTTTTTCTAATATTGTGTTATAGTCCATAATGTACAAAAGGCAGCTCATGCAATCAACTGTTATTATTTTAACATATATTTTCAAAAGCATCTCATAAATCTCTTGCATCTCTAGTGTTTTTCCTGGCTCTGTACAGCACAAAGTGGTTAAAGTGCAGCTTTATGACAGATCATTCAGTAATGGCCAGCCTGGCTACAGGACAAAGCTGGATTTTTAACTTGTTCCTTAATGTTTGTACTCCAGTTAGTATTTCATTCCACACCTGTTCAAATTAGCAATTTAAACTGTTGGTATTGTTGATTACAGTGTGGGGAAAACTCTTTGTTAAGCACTCAAAGGCAAGTCTGATGGTTTAGAGGCCCTTCCAGTCTTCTATGTTTTTTGTCCCACTGTGTTTGCTTTCCTCCTATCCTTATGTAAATAATTTTGTTGTTGGAATATACGTGTGCATTGTAAAAGACTATGTTAGAGTTTGCATGGTAAGAGCTGTAGAAGTGTCAGAAAATCCTATCTCTTTCATATCTTCAAATAAAAAAGACTGTGAATCTTTTGACAGAGCATATGTGTGCACATATTGAAAAATATTGATTTCAATACTCGGCGCAAGAATTGTTTGAGGTATAATTTAGTCTGTGAAAAAGGAGGGAAATTATCATCAGTGTTTCATGCAATGCTTTCTGGGTTGTTTCACAATCCATATTTTCCAGTGTTTCTTAGGGAAAGCAGGGAGTTGGGAGAGAAAAACAATTTAACACTTGACAAATGGTCCATGATTTATATTTTTATATCTGGATATGCAAGAAGTTGTTTTCTGATAAGATTTCTATTGTATCAGTGCACCTTGATATTTTGGAAAAGATATAAATGTGACACCATATCCTTGGAACCAATGGGCAGCTCCAATCATTGATCAGAGTTTTTGCTTCTTGTCTTCTATGTGTTGTTTTATACTTTGGCTCCCTCAAGGTCCACATATACTTCAGGGTTTTAATGAACTAGCAGTACACTAGTATAGAAAAATAACTCATTTGGATTTTTGCCATGAAAAATGGGAAGTCAGACTTTGAACATTGGCTAAAATCTCATTACTTTGGTGGCAAATGAGGCATGAAACATATCGTCGAAAGTATAGAGCCCAAAACAAAGCGACATGAAATATTTTATCTTCATGGAGTGTACCACAAAAGGTTTGAACTCTAAATCAGACAGTGCACTTAAGCACACAGTGTCATCCATCAAGCACTCAGTGTTCATTGCAAAATTTGTCCATGATGGCAGCTTTAATGAAGTTCTGTAATTTCTCTCAGCCTAAGAAAACTATTATTTCAGCTGGATGAAGGCATAAATCTACCAGTAACACTTCAACTCTGGCCTTGGTCAAGGCTTAGACTATTGACTTTATGGTGAGAATTTCATGGTTATCCTTCATGTCCTACTCATTCCTGTCTGGATGGCTGCTGTGGGATATCAGCCTACTGTTCCCAGACATGGGTGATGGCAAGGAAGTGAAGTTACAAAAGGGAAACTGAAAAGACAACCTTGGCAAGGCATTCTGAAGTATCCCTGAAGTATGTGAACAAGAGTATGGACCTGCTGGAGGGCAGGAAGGCTCTGCAAAGGGATCTGGACAGGCTGGATCCATGGGATCCTGCCAATAGTGAGAGGAACAACAGGGACAAGTGCCAAGTTCTGCCTTGGGGTCACAACAACTCCGTAAGTGCTCCAGGCTGGGGCAGAGGGGCTGAAAAGCTGCTGGTGGAAAAGGCTTGCAGTGCTGCTGACAGGGCTGGACATTAGGGGATGACAGAGCCAGCATGTGGCTGGATGGACAAGAAGGCCAATGGTACCTGGCCTGTCCCAGCCATGGTGTGGTCCAAAAGACCAGGGCCCCCTGTGCTGGCTCTGCTGAGGCCCCTCCTGGCCATGAAGAGCTTGAGGGGCTGGAGCGTATCCAGGGCAGGGAATGGAGCTGGGAAGGGTCTGGAGCCCCAGGAGGGGCTGAGGGAGCTGGGAAGGGGCTCAGCCTGGAGCAAAGGAGGATCAAGGGGAATTTCTGGCTCTGCACAAGTCCCTGGCAGGAGGGGACAGCCGGGGGGGTCGGGCTCTGCTCCCAGGGAACAGGGACAGGAGGAGAGGGAACGGCCTCAGGCTGGGCCAGGGCAGGCTCAGGGTGGACAGCAGCAGCAATTTCTGCATGGAAAGGATGGCCAGATCTTGGCAGGGGCTGCCCAGGGAGGTTTGGAGTGCCCATCCCTGGAGGAGTACCAGGAAGGGCTGGAGGTGACACTGAGTGCTCTGAGCTGGGGACAGGGTGGGGATTGGGCACAGCTGGGACTCCATGGGCTGGGAGGGATTTTCCAGCAACACTGATTGTGTGATGCTGGGATTCACTCGTTTTCCCTTTGATCTGCACAGCAGAGCAGAATTCTGTCAGTAGGTGGCTGAACAAACTCAACAGGACAACTCTTTTTGTTTTATCAAATATTTAAGAGTTGTTGGTCTGGGAAAGTATTTGTAGTGAGACAGTGAAATGGCCAATGGATCAATATAAACAATGGTAAAAAAATCATTATGTAAGGGCAGTGCACTTTGAAGAAGATTGTTTTATCCAAAGCACCCTCATTTCTGTAGGTGAGCAGTCAGATTTATCTCAGCCATACACACATAATACTCAGCAGCTCAGAAAAAATCACACCAACTGACAAGCACAGTGTTGATCATTTTTTCAGTGTTGAAATTCAGTGTGATGGGACATGAGAATCATGAATCAATGTAAAATATATGCACTCTGGAGAGGGGACAGATGGCATTCTGAACTTTCAGAATGATAATGAATGTACAATGCATAATGCCATTTTGCTGTCATGATAAGGAAATAATCTCTTTAACTGTCTTCAAATATGTGTTGCTGTTTCTCTGTGCTGTTGATACTCAGTTGTCCTCAACCGTCATACATTAAATTTTAAGGGGAAATAGTGTAGATATCAGGCAAAGGGTTTACAGCCAGCATACATGGGAATGATTTACCAAACCTACAAAATAAACTGAATTGCAGAAGAATGGAATAAGAGGATTTTGGTTGGAATAGAAAGTTGCAACTTCCTGTTGTTTTGAAAACTGAAATTTATTTACTGTAAAAACTGCACAGTTTGTCCACTTTATACAATCCTTAAGTGAACCCACAACTGTTTAATATTCAAAACCAACTAACCAACCAACCAAAAAAAAAATAGAAAATTGATGTGTTCTACAAGAGGCTTCATGCCCCACAATTTAAGGAATTCTTAAAATATATCCACTTCCATTTTAAATAGGAGCTGACTTGTAAGCTTTAAAAAAGATTTAATACATTGTCATAACCTAAAAAAATATATTGTGCTTTCCATAATACAGTTAGGCTTTTAAGACCTAGTGTTGTCAGAGTGCTGGACTTTTCCATTTCTTCTTATCTTTGTGAAGGCTCAGAATGATGATTTATACTGTGACTGTTTTACAAAACTATTTCATATATTTTCTGTATTTGCCCAGAGAAGCTCTGGCTGCGCCTGGATCCCTGGCAGTGCCCAAGGCTAGGTTGGACATTGGGGTTTGGAAGAGCCCAGGATAGTGGAAGGTGTGTCTGCTCATGGCAAGGTGGGACTGGATGGGCTTTGAGATCCCTTACAACCCAAGTAATTCTGTGCTTCTTTGGTATTTTCATTGCACTTTGTAAGCAGCAGCACTGTTTGGCTTGATTCCATTCATTTTCAGAACCAGTTGTGAAGAGCTGAGCCAAGTCTATCTATCGCCTTCTATTTTAGGAATAATTAACAAAATGATTTGATTTCTCCCTCTGTTCCAAGCAATCTGTTCTCCTGTGCCATTCAAGTATGAAGCACATACGTTATTTTGAAATGTGACCTGGTGCAAATCATCTGGAATTGTTCTTTTGTCCATGGGAAGCAAGAATGTTGAGACAAAATGAACTTGTTTCATTCTAGATAATCCAAATGCAGGGAATAAAAAGCAACTATAAAATGGAAAAAAAAAAAAAAAAAGTCACAACAGTTATTTTCTTTAGTCTCAATAGAGGGGAAGAGTGGTTGCCATTTTGGAAGGATAAATGTAACTTCTAAGGTAAATTCCCACCATGATTTGTCAGTAACTGATGCAAAAAAGATAAATCTGAGCAAGTGGTATCTGTTTTGTCCAATATGAAGGATTAAAACAATGGGGCAAATGGAATTCTGAATTAATATCACACACTGAAGCATTCTCAGGATACAAGCCCTGCCATTGGGTGTCCCCAGAAGGCAATGGGATGATCCAAAGAGTTCAAGTGGCCTGATTTGATTTTTGAAAAGGCAGGATAAATTTAAGTTACTCTAAGCTCTGTTTTTCATTATTTATATGATCATACCTGGACAATGGTAGTTCATGTGCATCAAAAAAAACACTCTGCTTGAATCAGAACAAGCGAACAAGCGAACAAGTGGACAAGCGAACAAGCTCTAGTTTATCTTGGGAGGTTTTTTTAATCTCAGTGTTCTGCACCTGGTTCCACTTAAAACTTTTTAAGTAAAACCTTATTCTTATGAATTAAATAGTTCTTCTCAATTAAAAAGTGAAGGACATATTTTTTAAAGCTCCTCCAGATTGGCAGGTTTGTAATTATTTGGTGCTGAGATCTATAGTTTGATATCTTACAAGATGAGGGGCATTCTGTGTAAGGAGGAGCCTTTATATGAAATTTTGTCTACTTCACTGACATTTTCCATGTCTTCTGATAGAATGAAGATGTAAAAATGTTCTGGGAGGGTTAAAAATGCATGAACTGGAGTTCTTAAACCCTCTGATCTAGTGCTTTGTGTTGGTACCTCTTACAGTCTAAAAGACAACAAAAAGGAAAACTCTCTGTCTGACATTTGTAGTTGTTGCATTGTCAGTGCTCCTGCCTCCATTGAAAATTATTAATTAATGCTGAAATAGCTTTAAACAAGTTTTGCATTTCTTTTCGCCCTCTTCTCTAGGTTTTTTCAAGTTCAAAAACTAAAACACTTTTTCATGTAATGCAGTATTTTGAACTCTGAACAATTAGTTATCAATGTACAAGATGACAGAATTTAATGGCACAAATAACCTGGCACAAGTCATAGTTCAGCTCTTGACAAACACAAATACCTTGTTAAGCCCTAATATAGTGCCGTTTAAATTAGATATTGCATTGAAAGTTAAGTGAACTCACTTTTGAAACAGAAACAATTTGAAGCCAAGTCTAATTTTCAGACTAAAATTTTATGGAAACTATTTTTTTTTCCCTTCTGAACCTTCTGAAGTAACAGTATAGGATTTTTGAATATAAATATTGCACTTAATTATAAGCATAGGCAAGGATTTGTGTGAGATACAAACTTTTACTCTTCTTTTTTTTTAATTTACTATTCTCTCTGCCTAATTAATATAATAAAAAGGTTGTTGCCAAAATCAGTATGTGACCCCAATGCAGTATTATTAATATTCCTATATCCAGTAGATCTCATGCTGTAATTCCCTTGGAAGGAGTGGGGCATGTCAGATAAATTAAAAGAAAAGTACAGATGTAGATTAAGAATGATGTAAATTTCAAGCTTGCACTTTCAATTTCACTAAATATTATTTTCTGTTTTCATTACCATATTACATTGAAATATGGAACTTCAATTTCATCCATTATTTCATTTAATAAAACCTTTGTCTCATCTCAGTTCTTGAGGAGATGTTAGCTTTGAATCACACTGACTTCACCCTATCCAATTTACATATGCTGAGGAAATAAAAGTCTATTCAAGAGTTGCCATGGGGCTTCAGAAGCCTCAAAGGAACATTAAGACCTTGAGTTTAATGTAAACTGCCTCCAACACAAAACACAAATCTTCCCAACAGAATACTAATGGTTTAGTGTACAGTTGCATTTTCTATGCAAGTTTGTAAAATAAATAAACATGTAGGGAATAAATAACTAAATTATGGCTGAGTGTTTGAGTGCAGAAATCTACCAGCTGGAAATAAAAACTGCTTTCTATAGGCCTGCATTACATAAGAAATGTTATATGGTTTGACAGATGTACAAAATAGAACCCAGGATAGATTAAAAGGGGATTTCAGAGTGCCTCCATTTTCCCTCTCAGGACTCAATACCTGCAGAACTGCATTAGGAGCTTCTCAAAGTCACTATGAGTATACATATAAAGTTTTTGCCTCAGATCTGATTTCTAAAAATACATGCTTCCACACTAGATTTATTTAGTTTTGCTTGTATAGATATCCTATATTTATTTTGGTTTCTACAAGTCTTTGTCTCTTTCAAACAATGGACTTCAGTTTGTACAATAACTAACAGGAAATGTTTTCCTAATATGACCTCAATCTCATCTCTATAATGGGTTTCTCATTATGATAATTATATCCCATTAAAATGTCAGAACTGGTTTAAAAGATATCTAAGAAGACATGTCTGAGCAAACTAGCAGGAAAAAACCTTGATGTTAATTTACTTGGCATCATTTAGGGAAATGGAGAAGTGCAGTACATATAATAAGAATCCTTGTGTGACACCAAAGGCAGGCAGATTGACTATATATAGTATTAACACTTAAATAGTTGGTCAGTCATAAGTAATTAGGGAGCATTATAATTACAGAAAGAGGTTTATTTCGAGTGGCAGTGAATGATTCTGAGTGAATGCTCCTCCACAACAAATCCAGCCCTGTTTGCTGCTCAGGAATGATCTGTGAGCAGGCAGACTTTGGTTCATTGTTTGGGTGGGATTGCAGACCCCTCCCCTGGCTGGAGAAATGCTCCTGGGGCAGTGGCATTTCCAAGAACTTGGTGGGAATGGGAGGTGCTTGGTCTCACTCACCCTTTGGGAAGGAAGAGGGGCCAGACTGTTTGGGCCAGAGTCTGACAACCTCTTCACACAAAGAATCTGCTTCTCCCATGAACGATCCCAGTTGTTACAGCTCAGTAAGCTCATCCTGGCCTGACCCTTTATTTACAATGATTTCCATTCCTTGGGTGTTCAGGAGCAAGCCAGTGTGACAGAGTTTCCTGCCCTTTGTTATCCTGGTGTTCTGTGTGCAGGAGATTCTGATTCAGCAGTGTTCTGATTCAGCAGGAGATTCCGGGATGAATGGAAGGAAGCCCTATAAGCTGTGTTGGCAATGATGGGCACATGCATTGTGTTCTCTTGAAATCTCACTTTCCCATGCTGCTTTCCTGCTCATTCAGGTGTTCTCTGGTATAATGTCCTTTAGAAACAGAAAGCCCTTTATAAATTCTAAATCAAAGCAAACTGCAATAACCAGAAAATATTAGATTCTTTACACATTGATAACTGACAGGACTATTAATTCTTCCCTATATCTGATTAATGTAAAAATACAATTTAACAGTGTTTATATAAATATTTTTGTAACAAATTAATTTAAAAAGATGAAAGCTGTACAATTTCCTATCAATATAATTCTAAATTTTTTAAGAAAAGAAAACCCCAACAAAACACAAAGCAACCCTCTCACTGGGAACCCAGACTTAGAGTTCTCACAAAATATCATCCCTCCTGTGCATGCACTATGAAAGTGGACTATTGGAAAGTAGTTTTAAAATAGATTACACACAAGCTGACTCCCCAGGCTTAATGGGTACTAGAGACAGAGCTCATACTTCTTATGCAAGCAAACCTATCATTGAATTAAAGTGCGATTCCTTGAATGAATGGCACGTTGAAACTCCTGGAAGGAAGCCATGCTACAAATAATTTAATTGAATGGGGTAAGAAACCATCCCAGAAAGCCCTTTTAAGCTTGGAAAGCACCCTACTGAATTCCCCGCCACGTGCAGTATCTGCTGTCACATATATAAAGAGTAGCCCACAGTCCTTCAGAACTGGCTGCTCAGTATTTGCCAGGCTGCAGGGTGCAGACAGGGCAAACAGCATCCCACATCCATCCACCCTGTACAGGCAGATCTTGCCCAGGTTGTCCCATTGTCCTGACCTGCTGTATGTCACTGATCCCTAAAAAATGCTGCTTGCTTGAACTGGACCACAGACTTCTTGGTCTTCTCTGCCAATGTTTTCATCTTGACACACATCTAATTATTTTCTTGACTGTAGCTTCAGCATCATACAGCAGCTCAGAGTAAGGGGGTAAATGTCTTTACTGTAATTATGTATTCCCTGATACTGGAAATTTGCCTTCTTAAAATACCACATAAAGTTAACAGGGCAAGCATTAGTAAACAAGGATAATTACCTTGGCAATTTGGATTAAGTCATTGAAATGGATTGTCAGAAATAAATTTATTGATGTTACCAGATTAAGGATCTGTTTCTTTCTCAGATGTTTCAACTCCCATGCAATAATCTCCCTCCTGATAAGCACAAAGAGTTGCATGCATTTCTTGCTCATTCCTGTGCATACCCTTAAATGGACTTCTAAACCACTCTCAATTCATGACTAAAATTTGAGAGTCTTAAGCCAGTGTTTCTTATCAATTCTGTTGTGTTTGTTAGTTTTGTTAATTAGCTTTAGCTCTGTTCTGGAAATGGTTTGGTTTTGACACCCCCAGAGCCAACCAATAGATGGTGACAGCATCACACTGCTGGATTTAGCCTGGCTCCACATGGCTGAGAGCCTGGGCTTCCTCTTAATGGCATAATTTCTTACACTGTGAGGCCTGGTGGTGTTAGTAGAACTCAAGTATTATAACTTTGAACATTCAGAGGTACTGGTGTAAGTCTGGAATGGCTCAGAGTCTGTGATGGTGTACATAAGCACAGCAGAGATTAAAGTAGTCCAAGATTTCAGGTCTCAAAGGAATTATTTGAAAACAAAATCTATAGCACAAAAGTACAGTGGTACAATTTTTAAATCGATCATTTTTCCACTGTAAGATTCTGCATGTGCAAAAGTCAAACTGGCATTTAGTACTTTACAAATTGCAAATAGCAGAAGAGACATTTAAGCATTTTGTTAGAAAGATTTTTTTGTGAAGGTCTGGCTGTCCACCCTCTTTAGGCTTCTGTATATTAACCTGCTGGGAAAATAAAATTTGATTCTGTGTTTTCAATGTATGATCCTGCACAGGCAGGGTGGGAATTAATAGCTGACTCCATCAGCTTTCCGTTTCCCTTGACCAGAATTAGAATTTTGTCTTCATTTGAAAAATAAAAAGTGATAAAACTGGAAAAATAAAATCAATAATTTCAATTTGATGTAACAGCCTTCTCCTAGAGCTTTGTTAGCAAAGGAGAAAATCCAGCCACAGATGAAGTTAGTGGAAACTTGGTCATGTATTTTAATGGGCCACGGTATTAAACTCTTCATTAATATTTCACAGTAGGTCATTTTTCATTACTGGAAATATTTTTTACAGTTATTTGCTAAGAAGCAGAATAATGTTTAAAACTTCCTTTGTATTTGAAGTGTTAAATGTTGGTTACTTCTTAAGATGTGAAAAATAGTTTATTAATATACCCTCAATTCAATTTTTTTTACAATTCTGTAATGTAAATTTTCATTAAGATAGTGAACTATATGAACTATTGAGATCCATTTATAATGCTAGATGCTTTATTTGAAAATACAGAGAATTTTAGAAATTCTGGCGATGTGTCATAATTTTGCAGAAATTTTTGTCCCCATAAAGAGCAAACACATTTCAACATTCTAGAAAATCACAAGAAAAGACAAAAGTAGTCATTGGATCTACACATTAAGCTGAAGAAAGCGTTTTCTTGGAGTTACACTTCTATGTCTGGTTAAAAGGTAAAATTTCAGGAATCTTCTAACACAGAAAGGAAGAACACAAGAAAGACAGAGACATAAATAAAGACAGATGAGGAAAGTCAGTCCAGTATTTCAGCAGGTAAAAAGCAGTGTTTAAACTGCTGTAAAATGAACCTGAACAGGTAGGTTGAGAACCTTAAAGCCCATCCAGTGCCACTCTTTCAACTGTCCCAGGCTGCTCCAGCCCCAATGTCCAGCCTGGCCTTGGGCACTGCCAGGGATCCAGGGACAGCCCCAGCTGCTCTGGGCACCCTGTGCCAGGGCCTGCCCACCCTGCCAGGGAACAATCCCTGCCCAATATCCCATCCAGCCCTGCCCTCTGGCACTGGGAGCCATTCCCTGGGTCCTGTCCCTCCAGCCCTTGGCAATTGTCTCTCTCCATCTTTGCTGCAGCTCCTTCAGGCCCTGCAAGGCCACCCTGAGCTCAGCCCAAAGCTTCTCCTCTCCAGGCTGAACCATCCCAGCTGTGGCAGCCTTTCCTCCCAGCAGAGCTGCTCCATCCCTCTGCTCATCCTGGAGCCTCCTCTGGGCTCTCTGCAGCAGCTCCAGCTCCTTGCTGTGCTGGGCCCAGCCTGGGGCAGCTCTGCAGGTGGGGTAAGAGCGTTAAATGCAAAATCAAAGTATTAATAATTAGCAAAGCAGTGCTTGCAGGTACCTGTGAGATGATGCTTCTCAATGCTTCACCAGTGTCATTCCTGCTGCTCAGGACATTGTCAATCCCTCTGGCCAGTGCTCTATTAATGCAGCATTTAGTGTCATCTGCGTGATGCAGTAAAATAGCAGCAACTCCCAGGAACTCATTTAAAAGCTTGCAAGTTTTATGCCAAACAACTGCACAATTCTTAACAGAGTGATTTGAAGGAATGGAAGAAAAAGGAAATTCAGTGAGCAGGACTAGATGCTGCCTCTGGCCATAATAAAATACCTGTTGAATGAGAGTTAACATCAATGGACTTTGAAATTGGACTATGTGTCTTAATTAATGGAAATGTCACAATACTCTTTTGGTTAGGCTTTCAAAGCCAGATTCAATGCTGAGGACTTAGCAAAACTATCTGATTATTCAATTTTTAGTGTGATAGCAAGAATTAATGCTAAAATATCACCAAGTAGCAAGACAGGCACTTTTTTACAAGGCTATCTATACCTGCACACAAACCTACTCAGGTGCAGGTTCTGGAAATTGCATCTGAATACTCATGGGAGCAAATTTTAGTATACAAAGCTTACAAGATTATGTTCAAATTTGGCAGAAATACCATCCTGGATTTTGTTATATTTTTGTTTCACCTCTGAAACATTTGTGTTCATAAACAATCTTACTCCAAACTCTTACTCAGAAGAAGCAAAGTGGAAGGTGGGTGTAGGAGGAAATAAATGTGGTTTCCTCACCTAAGGAGTTTAAAACTGATAAGATAATGTACAAACCTAGAGTAATTCTCATTACAATTTAGAAAAATGGAGCCAAACAGTGCTTGCTAAGCACATTTAAAATAATATTTTTAGAAAAAAAAGTGTTGAATGAGACAGTAACTAAATCAGGGACACAGAATACTATAGAAACCTCCAAAGGTCAAATTGATGTTTACCAGACCAATATGTCTTATAGACAGCATCTCTCAGAGATTCTTTAGGTGTAAAAATGATTCCCAATCTCAATCTAAGTATCTTAGAAGAAATTTTTTTGACAGAAACTGTGAGATGAATGTATTGTGACTCCACTAGGTATTGATATGTTTTAAGTCATTATGTCTTAACTATGTCTCAGGCAGTGCTTTCATAACCTCTAAGAGCTGTGATGAGGGCTGGCTAAAGTTCTTGCTGCTCACTGAGCTTTTGGGAAGCTCATATGTGAACTTAAGAGAACTTTTAAGGCTCTGCTGCACACTATGTCCCTCCCATGGGAATCTCTGGGCTTGGCTCAGCTCGGCTGTGTATCTTTGCTCAGACATTGACAGGAATATGCTCCTTACACTCTTGGTGGATCCTTGGCATCCTCCTTCTCTATTTGCAGACTGATCCATAAAGGATCTGAGCTGGCATTTGATCTCCTGCCACCTTTCACCTTCTGAAGAAGGAATTTCAGCATCTGGCCAAGGGTGTGCTAGGACACTGCCCACAGGGAGAGGAGAGGATGGGAAACAGGAACTCTCTGTGCCTTCTGTGTGTGTAGGCCAGGAACAGTCTTTGCTTTAACATCAATTATAAGATAACTGCACTGCTTCCCCTGCCCTCACATATGTTTTCATACAAAACAAAAGTAATTGTATTGATAGAGCTGCTGGATAAGAGCACAAAGAAAGTTCTAGTGGGGTTTGCCACTCCCCAAAATCCTCAGCCAGCCAGTAGCTGAATTGTTGAATAATTCAACAAGTAAACTGTGCAAGCATTAACTCCGAAGGGGAGGAAACAAGTATGGAATGTATTTATAAATACTGCTAGGACACACTTTTGGAGCTATGGATTGTGTTTTGCATCATAGATTTCAGAACCACTCTGATTTTCTATGTGTATTCTCAAGCATACATGACAATGAAAATTGGATTTTCTCAAGAAATAGCTAAATACTTTGTATTTACACTTTTTTGGTTGTTTTCAATCAAGCAAATGCACATTGCCTCACAAATGTTCATATATAAGCTGGAAAAATGGCCTTACTGGACAACTGGTGTAAATTTTCCAGCCTGGGACTGAAAAAAACAAAGATTGTCACAGAGGAAAAAGAATTGTCCTGTGGAAACAACCTTTCTCCCAAAAATGCACTTAAAGACCAGCAATCCTTGAGATGGCATCAAGAGTTGGAAAGCCTAAAAATACAGTCACCACCAGGAGCTAATTAATCAAATAAATAAGAGAAGTAAACAGCTTAAAATTATTTCTGCTCCTTCTGGAGCATGTGCCCATAACTCACGCAGTCTGGGACAGGACTGGGATAAAGGATCTCTAAAGACAGTGAGTATGGGGATGATAATGCTGAAACACAGAAATACACAACTCTGTGTGGCCATTCCTCTGAGCCAATGACTCTGATGAGTAAATGATCTCTGATACCTTGATGAGAATCTGCATGTATGATTATGACATCCCAGTTGCTGCTGTAAGCTGCTCAGCCCATTCTTGCTGGTAATTGTGAGTTAAACTCTTTAAAATATTCTTTATTCTGGTACCTCTTCTGCATGAACCAAGTGTGAGCCGAGTTCTGTGCCTGAACAAAGAATCCATAGTGCAGGAGTCATTTTGGTAGTTTCTATGATTTCTAGGAAAACATGGAAGGAGCAACAAACCCACTGGCCTTCCTGTAAGGCAACAAAATAATTTTTTAGAACTTAAAAAAATTCTACTTGTCACTAGTTGTAGTAGAACTTAAAAAATGAAAAAAAAAAAAGTCTTAATCAGTCTTACCTCCTTTCATAACAGCAGTGAAACAGAAGTTGTGTTGTAAAGGATATTTGCTGGATGGCTAAGGGCGACCAAAGGGGTGTAGAGCATCTCTGCAGAACCCACTCTGAAAGCCTTGGCAGGACTTTCCTTGTCATCTTTCAATATTCCTGCCCTTTTCCCATTTTTGAGCTCTGGCTGACAATTAATAGCTGTCCTTGACCTTAACCAACACCTCGAGCCTATTCCCCAAGCTGTGTCCTCCAGAAGGAGCTATAGAAGTGCAAGGTGATGGATCTTGTGACAGAGAATGGATGGCTTCAGGTCTGATATCCTAATTTTGAGTCTGGCACACAGTCCCTCAATAAATCCAAGGATTTAGGTATCCTTTATTTGTGTATCATGGGAATTGCATGTTCAGTGGACACAACCTCTGTTCTGTTATGAATGTACATTTGCATCATTGTGTTTTGTTCCTGCTTAACATTTTAATACAATATTTATTGTGTAAATATATATATCTATATAGAGAGATATAAAACCTTCCTGTGTAAATAAGACTGCATGTTTAACAGCTGAAAATGATCTAGGTCTAGCCAAGACACAGTGCCTCTCCTACATATTTTAACTCTGATAATAAATTAATTACATTTATGCTGAAACACAACCTGTGCATTCAAACCAAGTAAACAAGTCCTATAAACCTCCTTCATTTTTTAACAAACAGCAAGAGAGAGAGAAAAAAAAAAAGTGCAAGATATTCTTCATGCACATACTATCAGTACTCTCTGACAAGGCTAACAGCAAATGGGACTAATTCCACAGCACCTCAAGACAAATATTGCCATTCACTCCACTCTGCACACACTGGATTTGCTTGATATATGAGTATTTTAATTGATTGCTGGAGCTCCATGTATTTGGTTATAAAGCCCTATACTTTACTCACTTGTATCTCTGCAGAAATACACCTGGCTTGCTCTGGGATGACAAATTCCTTTGTACCTCATCATAATATTTTTGTACCTCACTTGCTTCAATTAATATGCAGAGAACATAAATAGATTCATTTATTTTCTTTAAATTCAGTTGCACCACTTCTCTGAGCAAGGGCTCAATTATATTTCTAGCTCTTGGAACAGGAAACCAGAAGTGTTTCGTAATAAAGTTACCCTTGTATTTTGCAAAATCTTTTTTTAAAAAATAGAAGTCAACAATATATCTCTATAAATTAACTTTGTTCTGAACAGCATGTTATAAATTGTGCTGGGGTGTTTTTTGTTTTTGCTTGCTTTTTTAATTAACCACTTAATTTAGTATTTCAAGGAAGCACAGTCTATGGATAACAAGACTGTGGTGATTCCTTAACTGTAAATCTAGTTGTTTAGTAATAAATTTTTAATCTCTTGCATGTTTATTTAATATGGATTAATGTCTTATGTCTCATTGATCTTCACAGTCTTTATTGAAATAAATTCCACTGTAGAAAAATAAGAAATCTACACATTAAACTAGTATATAATTTAAAGGGATAGACTCAAGAGCATGTGTTTATAGAATAAGAGAAATAATGTGTTTTTAAATAGATTATTATGCATCATGATACTGCAGAGCCTACTGAGACAGAGCAGCACATATTGAATGAAGAGAATATGATGTCTTCAGTGTTTATGTGGTCTGGTAAACATTTTACAATTTAGGGAGTCTGTATGTTGAACTAAATATACCAATCTGCACAATGGGGTAAAATGTTCTTCTAACATTCTGTTTTTGCAGTGCAAGGGGACACCCATAAATTAACATTTTAAATGAGCACAGGAATTGGTTTAGCAGAAATGCAATACCAAGGCAGAATGCACATGGATGCACAGAGGGAAAATAATTGTGCTTTTAACCACACGGTGTTACTTAAAGAGTTAAATAATTATGCTTGGTATTATTATACTTCCTTTAAAAACCCACTGATGTCCCCAGATGGGTTTCTGGGTCACTACTGATGGCAGGGACCTGTTGACAAGGGACAACCCCTTCAATCAAGCAGCCTCTCATGTCTGGTGCTGCTCTCAGTGCTCCTGACTCTCTAGATTTTCAGGCTCCCACATTTCTGGAGAGATACTTCACTATGGAGAAATCCTGGTGCTTTCTTTGGGGAATAATTTTCAACCAGACCAGCAATCTACCAACCAAACCTCTGACTTCACAGCTGGTAGAGCTAACTTTGACTCTACTACACATCAAAACAACAGAAAAAAAGGAGGGTTTAGAGCCCAGATTTGAGATTTGCATCCAGCCACTCTGCAAAGGGCCTGTGGATTCAAAGGACTTCAGCACAGGCTTTACAGCATCACTGCCAAAACCCCCTCCCTGGGGGTATTTGCTTGTGCAAATTTAGTCTTTGCAGCCCTTTCCCTTTAAGGGCTTAGAATTTCTGGCTTTCAGTGAGTTTTGCAGATGGGTCTCCATTTGTCCTGATGGACACTTAGTGGGACACTTGTAGTTGGGTTCTTTTCCCCCTCGGACTGAGATTGATGAGAGAATGGCAGTTTCTCTTGTTTGGACTTGGTTGTTTATTCTTCTTTTATCTATATTACATGTATACAGAGTACAAGGAGCTATGTGCACTAAGACAGGTGCAAAATGGCTAACAAAGAACTTTTTCAAGGTCTTTTATAATTCCATTTAAACCAATTAACAGATACCAAGTAAATTATTTTTCTTAGTGACCCAATGACTCAACAGTTGTGTGCTGCACCGTGGTATTCTCTATTCCATCACTTACTAGTACCCAAAAACCTCTAGAAGAAGAAGATGAAGAAGAAAGAAGAAAGAAGAAAACACCCTAAATCCTCCATCTTGTCTTTTGTTTACTAAACTACTTTAAACCTTAGACTTTAACCTTTTCACCCAGTGACTTAAGAAAACTCTAGTTTACACACTCACACTCTTAGTTTTTCTATTTAACAATTGTCTCCATAGTGTTATATGAAATTCAGTGCTTTCTTGGATGTCAGAGCCAGATATCAGAGATAAGGGCACACACTCTATGCCTCTTGACTCCAACATCCACACACTCTTGGCACAATTTTGTGAATGCCATGGTTCCCCCAACTATACTGACAGCTGATTTTAAGACTGAAATGCAATACCTGCTACTACTACTAGGGAGACCTGCTCAGGAAAAACCTGATTTCTCTGAGGTGATCATCTCCTGAACTCAGGGAAAGACAAATATTGACTTATTTTACAGTGGATTACATACACAGGCTTTAGTAGTTATTTAATTATCCACTTTTCTATGTGGGGGATAATGTGCAATAAACTGAATCACTGTTACCAAATAACATGTTCATTTTCTAAGGCAATGTTGGAGCATTTGCTCTTTAAGAAGCAATACATCTTGTGCCTACTGCGCTCCAAAGCTGAAGGTCAGTCAGTTTATTAACCCCAAATGGCTTTATAACCTATTAAACACAAACCATATCAGAATTATTAATTAATATTGCTGTATTATAGTGTGCTCTGTCCTCTTATGTCTTTCCAGAATTTGTCATTCCTCCTCCTCCCAAACCCAGTGGGGCTCTTTGTGGCAGTTCACAAATCTTCATCCCAATTAATAATTAATGCTCCCTCCATTTGATTTGTTTTTAAAGAGTTGACATTGGCAATGCAATCTGTTGTAAATGGAATTTCTTCCTTTCTTCCCTGACCCTGGGATGGACTCCCTGGGTGATTGACAGCTGTCATTCATCACCTGCATAGTGCAACAGGTACCAGCTCAGTTTCACAGACTTGTTTCAATGGCCAATTAATTATAATCTGATTGCAAGCAGCTCTATTATCAGTATTATCAGTGAAGTAAATGCTTCATCTGCTGACTAATTTACCTGGCATTCTCAGGTGTAAGTGACAGTGGCATCAAAATATTATCTGAAGGAATTATAGTATTTTTTCAATTGTCACGGAAGCTGTGCATAAATTTTTCTTTAGAGCATATTTGCAGGCATATCAGTCAGTGATCCCATAAAACTGAAATGTGCTACAACTGCCAAAGTATACCTGAGAAGTAATGAAGCACTAAAAAGCACAACTAAAAAAGTTACAGCATGTTTTGGTAACATTTTAGAGCATTTAAGGTATGGAAAATGTTCAAGCCACCTCTGGTGAATGGAGAAGTAATTTGGATTTATTTGTTTGTTTATTTTGCTTTGTTTTCTTTGGTTACTTTGAGGTTTTGGGTTTTTTGGGGGGGGATTGTTCCGTTTTGTTTTTTTACTATCTGTAGTTTCAACATGCCTAATTTTACCTGTTCCCCCAAATAGTCCAATCATATCAAGTCTATTTTCTGTAGCTCTTACCTAGTGAGATCCTGTGATAATGAAGTCCAGTACCTCAATACTGTTGTTTTACACTTTCATATTGCATCATTTGTCACATGGTGCTGCTGATAAAAATATAATTGACCAAGGTTTTGCCTTTAGGGACAACACTTTAAATATAAGTTACTTAGACAGGTAAATGTTCTTATTATTCTGTAGGTTACTGCGGCTATTCATTGCTGAGAAAAGTGGTCTATCATTCCACACTGTTTCATGCTAAGAAATCCCCAGACCTAAAATACTCCTTTTATGTTTGAGACATTTGAGGGAGAGGTATTCACCAAGCAGAGCTCTGATAGCAATTGATGCTTTACTTCTCTTCTTTGAAATTAACTTGCTAAAAACCTTTAAATTGGTCTTGTTTAGTGTTGCTAGGTTAGCTTAAAGTACCTTGGGAAATTCTGGGTAAAAGAGAACTAAAGGATTAAAAAATAAATCTTCATCTTTTCCAAAGGATCCTAGCATCCTGCTGAGCAGCCTGGTTTCTTGGGCTGGGAGCAGGGTTTGCTGAATTATGCAAACTCCAAACAGTTTTCTTGGTGTCTTGAGGTTCCTTGAGATTCTCAAGCTCATCACACTCCTTTTGAAGATACATCCCCATCCCTCAGTCACAGGTCAGAGACACAGCCTTTCTCTTTGCTTTACACTCCACTTCATTTTCCTCAACAATATCTAGGAAGTTAAAAAATAAGTGGAAGAAATACTTCCATTTTAGAACAGCTCTTTAGATACACATGTGGAGTCATCATAAATCTCATTCCTAGTCTCAATTTACAGAGGAAGAACTTCCAAGTTTACTGAATGAAGGGTATGGCATTCAGCTTTGCCATCTTTCACTCTGATACAGTGCTTTTCCTATAATCTCAGTTATGAGATTATCAGGTTCATGTTCTTCCTTAGGATTTGGATGTTGTCTGGGTTTATTCTCTTCTATCAGTATTTATCCAATTATTATTTATATTAAAAAGAATGTATTTGATATTATTTTTATTGCTTTATTTGTTTTCCTTTCTTGTTTCTGCATTTATTTCATTTGATCTGTGGCTGAAGTCACTTCTTTTTCATAGAAGAATTGATTATTTTTGTCATCCAAATATCCATGAATTACCAATCACTAATAACCTTTTTTTCTGTTTAGATTTCTGATATTGGTCAATTTTCCTGTAATTTTCCTCTGCTTTCTCTTAGCAGAGGTTTCTGCCATGCATTCATACATAGACGACCTAAAATTTTATTTGATTACTCCTCATCTCTTATTATCTCAGATAGCCAGTTCGATGTATTTAGGTTCCCTGAAGATGTGTGTTCAATTCTGCCACATTCATAGCAGTCATTTTTCCTTCTAAGATTCATAAATTCCATTCTGTAGAGTTCACAGAATCTGTTGCAGAGAAGGTTTAGTAAAACTTTCAGGAATCAAGTCCTATTTGCTCTGTTCAATTACTGGAAGTAAGATAATCTTTCTGTAGGATTTGAGATTTATTCCTATGGCTTAATTTTTTTTATCCTCAGCACTCTGGAGTTTGCTATCCAATTAGTTAGTCATTACCTACCTTTTCCAATAATCACCACATTTCAGCAGTGTTGTTTGGGGGAGAGCAGCTTGTTTGGGGCAGTTTGTAATGACAGCGTAAGGTCATGTGAGTAACTATAAAAACAATTTTCTGCTGTGATGTCTTTTATCACAGAATCATGGAATAACAGAGTGGCTTTGGCTTTAAAGGGACCTTAAAGCTCATTTTTCTCTATCCCCTGACATGGGCAGGGACACCTCCCACTGTCCCAGGCTGCTCCAGCCCCAATGTCCAGCCTGGCCTTGGGCACTGCCAGGGATCCAGGGGCAGCCCCAGCTGCTCTGGGCACCCTGTGCCAGGGCCTGCCCACCCTGCCAGGGAACAATCCCTGCCCAATATCCCACCTGACCCTGCCCTCTGGCCATTCCCCTGTGTCCTGTAATAACAATTTTTAATAATTTATTCTTATTCACAGTATTATTTGTTTTTAACTTATACTGCAACTAGCAAATTAAAAGTAATTTTTGATCACTCATTATCATTAAATTCCTGTGCTGATCATATTTGCCTTGGGTATCTGGAGGTGGAAGAATTATGTGGTAGCAGGGAATATCTATATGGCC
The DNA here is from genome assembly GCF_001522545.3 of Parus major. Classification (NCBI taxonomy): domain Eukaryota; kingdom Metazoa; phylum Chordata; class Aves; order Passeriformes; family Paridae; genus Parus; species Parus major. Next base: position 20,122,137 of record NC_031780.1, on the reverse strand, counting down.
CGGCTGAGGTCAGTAATTAACCCTACTTTCCCCTCTGTCACTACTGCAGTGGTATTTAAACTGTGCTACCACAAAGTCTTAATAAAGGCAGCCCAGAAACATTGCATGACAGTTCAGTGTTTTAATGATACACACAAAAACAATGCCACTGACTAGATCTTTTGCTAATTATCTTGGTTATATTTCAACAAAACAAACAGACTTATTTACAAGTAGCATTGCTTTTTAAGATGCCACTCATAGCTTAATTCCTACAGAACAGAACAAAAGGTTTTGGAACATCATTTTACACACTTTCAGGAACAAAACTCAAGTAATTGTGTAAGAATGTTGGAGGACTTCACAAAAAATTTCCCTCCTCTTTTTCCATAATTTGCTTATACTTTATTCCTAATAATTATACCAAAGTTATGTAAGAAGTGCTATGATGTGGTATCGTTTTTGCAGAACCTCCGTAACTGCTGCATTAAAGCTCTCTGAAGGATTTTCACTTTTAAGCCTGAAGCTTGATTTTACTTTATAGTGCCCCATGTTGCCTTGATTTGGATTCAGACTTCATTTATCTTTCCTAGGAGAGGATTTGTATGTCCTTTTAAGAGGTAGGAACTGTGGTTATTTCACCAATGGAGAGAGGTTAATGTGTAGCACATAATTCTCAAATAACTCTGGAAAACCCAATGGAAGGTGAAGGAGAAACTGTAAGAACAGAGGCAGAAGCCCAAGTTTGATTATCACAGAATCATGGAATAACCTGAGGTGGAATGGAACTGCAAGGATCATGGATGCAGCTCCTGTCCCTGCCCAGACCCCCCAGCAATCCCCCTGGGCATCCCTGGCAGCTCTGGCAGCCTCGGGGCTGTGCCCATTCCCTGGGGAGCCTGGGCAGTGCCAGCACCTCTGGGGGAAGCAGAACCTGTCCCTTCTCTGCAGCCTGAGCCTGCCCTGGCCCAGCTCCAGCTACTCCCTGGGTGCTGTCCCTGGCCCAGAGCAGAGCTCAGAGTAGCCCAGTGCAGTCACTCCTTGGGTGGCCCCTCCAAGCCCTTCACTATCTTCATGGCCTCCTTTGGAAACTCTCTAATGGTCTTTATTTTAGCTCATGATGTCCAGAGCTGCCCCAGCACTCAGTGTGAGGCATTGAATAGAAACAAAATCAAGAAGTATCTACCTGTTGGAGTCTGAAACACAGAGTGTGTTCACTTGTCTCTGATGCCTGACTCTAAGGTTCAGGAGAACACTGAATTTCATATAACATGAAATTTATGAGTATATTTTCATAGTGATACATGAAAACAACTGTTAAAGTTAGACAGAAAAGCTAAAAGTGTGAGTGTGTAGATTAGAGTGTTTTCTTAAGTCACTGAGTGAAAAAGTTAGTTTAGAGTTTAAGCTAGTTTAGAAAGCAGAAGACAAGATGGAGGATTTGGAATGTTGTTTCTTTTCCTTCTTCTTTCTTCTTCATTTTCTTCTTCTAGAGGTTTTTGGATAATAGTAGGTGACTGGATAGAAAATGCTGCAATGCAGTACAGAGGTGATGGGTCATTGGGTCATTAAGAAAAATAATATACATGTCTATTGTTAACTGCATAAGAGTAAGTTTAAAGGTAAAAGAACTGTGTAGTTCAGGGCCATTTTGAGCCATCAGAGCTGAAATGAGCCACAAAGGTTGTGGTAAGTTGAACTTGAGCAAAAGTCTGGAAAAGACCTGCCAAGTTTTGTGATAACATTCTAATAAACATGAGAAACACGATCGTAACAAGCTTTGGCCTTTTCTTCTGACCCGGAGAACTGAGATAAGCAGAACTCCCCATGAGGGAGTATCCAGAAGGAGCTCAGCACAAATAAGCTGAGAAATCCAGGAGTGAAGTGCAGAAGAAGCACAGTAGCAGAATCAAGAGAAAAAAGAAACATAATTTTAAAAAGTTATATGTACCCATCTCTCTGATACATGCATACATACTTTGCTGCTTTTCTCCTTGCCCAGTTGCTCAGCAGTTATCTTTAATATGACATGCAGTCCTCTATTCTTAACCGAACCTAATATGCTCCAGTCATGCCTTTCAAATTTCTTTGCTAGCAAAGGCTTTGACTCAAAAATTCTCTCCCAGGAGAAAATGCTGCTCAGATGCTGCTTCACTTACATCCCAGATCTCAGCTGGAGCAGTTGGGATAGAAATATCTCACAAGTGCTTCTCTCCCTGGTGTAGCAGAAGTAGACAATAATAAACTGCTGGGAAGTAATCCAAGTATTACAAACACTGGATAATCGCATGACTCATAGGAGACCAAGGAATGTCCACTTCATTAAAAAAATCCAAACCTCTCCAGATTGGCAAAACACCCTTTGGGTTTTACCTGTAGGGTTTTGTTGTGCAAGTATGTGTCTGAGGGGTTTATTCCTATTTTTCCAATATTTTTGATCTTTCTTCATGAATCATTCACTGTGGTGGTGCGTTTTTAATAAGTTTGAGATCTGTTGCACAAGTGGTTTGTTCTGTTTTCCCCTTCTGACATTGTTTTCTTCCAAGCTGTACCCTCCTCTCTACTGCCATCAATCATTGTACCCCAACCCCTTTTTCCAGTGTCTTCCCTGTCAGTCATTGTGACCCTACCTCTTTATCCAGGTCCCTCCCTGTCTGTCTTGCTTAGCACCAACCCTTTGTTCTAGAATCCTCCCTGTCAATCATATTGTATTTGACGTTCCATTGGATTTTGTTAACTGTTCCTGCCCCCCAAGCTTTCCCATTGATTTATGTATTATAGGCTCCACCTTAAACTCCTCCCATAAGGCTTCCCTATTGGTTCCTTATTTGTATCCTCCTATTACTCCTCCCCCATATATAAGATGTTCCATCGCATACAACTTCTGTCTTTTGTCCCTGGCTCCTTTGGAGATTTAACCCATCTTCAAAACCCATACAAATGATCTCCCCTCATTCTTGCCTTCACGCTGCGCTTGACCAGCCAAAAGTGCCACAGAACTTTGCTGTAAGCCACACCTCATCCTGAGGTCATCCTGATCCCGAGGTGTGTCCCACTCCGGACATGGGGCAGAGGGAGAACTAGCTGGCTTCGGCACTGCGTCAGTTCACAGTGTGATGTTTGTAATGGAAATAAATACCAAAACATAACAAAGCTTTTATCTGTGCAAAAGGCAGGTGTGTCGCCTTTCTAGGGTTTGTTAGTCAAGATCAGGAGCTGAGGAAATCTCCACTATTGTCTTTCACTGCTGTTCTCTTATTTTCTGTGCTTCGTAGCCTTTCCACAAATTGTACAAGGCTGTGTTAATAAAATAGATCTGTTTTTTAATAATTAGTGGAGTCAGTAATTTTGTGGTGAACAGACGAGACCTCTGTCCAGTAGATGAGATCTTGCAAGGATTAAAATTCTGATAAGAAAATACAGGTCATTGTTTTGGCAGCTCAATACTTCTTCCAAGTACTTACTGTAAGTACTTACAGTAAGAAGGTGCAGAAACTGAAATGCTAAGAATTGTATGATCATAGAGGTGCAGGATTCTTTTCTCTTTCCAGGATCGCTCTCATTAGCCAGTAAAAATCTGAACATGCAAAAAAGATACATACACAGATAATACTGTTCATGGTCACCCTAAAATCAGAGCTGATTAAATTCTGAACTCTCAACTTTCACCACAAGGAAGGACCACAGCAGAGTCTGGGAAGCTTTTTTGGAAATCACCAGGACTATGGACAGGGAAGAAGGGATTTTGCTCTTCAAGACTGAGCATTTTTCATTAATAGTCAGAAGCGTTTATACTAAAACGAACTGAATCTGGTTATACACCAAGTTGCAACTGATTAGTTTTCCAATTTGTAGTGTTACCTGATGTTCCAAATCCCACTGATGTTAACAGAAAATGAGAACAGATTGCTGAAAGCATTGTATTCAATTTAAAAATAATTCAAAGTACAAGCAGGAAGAGAAAAAATATTTTCATATGGAAATGGCATAAAACGCAATAAAATTATTATAGCAGATAGCAACCATAAAGTTTTTCCTTTACAAAGGGCTTTTTTGATATGTATATATGTAGATGTTTCCTGATGTTACTGAGTTGTATCCTCCCCAGTGCTGCCCATCATTGTGACCCAACCCCTTATTCCAGTACCTTCTCTATCCGTCATTGTAAACCCTGCCCCTGGTTCTGGATCCTTCCCTGTCAATCCCCTGTTATCCTAGCCCACTGTGATACCTTCCTTTTGGAAATCCCTAACTCTCCAAGACCCATTGGTTTATACAAGTTGTTCACTCCCCCTATATGGCCTCATTGGTTCCTATATTGTAAATCCCAACTTGTGCTCCTCCCCTCTTATGTTCCTGATTGGTTAAAATTTTGTTCCCACCCCCTGAAACCTCCATGTATTTAATCCTTTGCACAGAGGTGCTCTGGGCTTCTCTGTCCCTGACTTCTTCATCCTCAATGAACCTTCTCTGCTGGAACCTCGTACAGAGAGCCTCCTCCTTCTCCTTTACCTGATCACTTACGTTGGTGAGTGATCCTGCACCATAGAGCAAGTGGCACTAAAGGTTCTGTCTTTAGTAATTCCCATACTGAGGCAGTTCCCCCTGCCTGGCATGACACTGGTGTCATACTTTGAGCTAGCCCAGGCTTCGGTGAACTACCTCACAGGAGATGGCACAAGCTCATATAGATGCCAAAACCAGCTGAAGATTTCTTTGTTACAGAACATTTTTTAAGTTTTTCAGCCAATAGCATATTGCTAAAGCTTAGAGACAATTGTTCTATCCAATCACTAGAAACACACATACGATTTCTTCAAACAATGCTTGCTTGTTTGCTTTTTATTAGCAATGCATAATACTCTATTATTAAGCATAAAACCTTCTAGTATCTTGGTAAGCATATTCTTCTGCAGTCTTAAGGTTTATGTTAGCCAAGCCTAAAAACTCTTCTTTCATGTCCTTGCATATTGTATTATTGTATCTTTAACTTTGAGGTCTTGCAGCTGCAACTAGCTGCTAGCTCTTAGTTCTCTGCTTTTTCTTTTCTGAGGCCTATTTTCACAGCTTCTGAAAGTCTTCTTACTTTTACTGTTACTCACATGAACTAATTAGGAGACTGCCTGGTTTTAGCATCCTTTGATTTTCCAGCTGGGCTGATGAGGTCCCAGTCAGGGTTGTGTCAGAAAAGAGTAGTCTTTTCTCTGAGGCTGCAGTGATGACCTGTGTATTGTGCTTTTCTAACTGCACTGGTGCGTCTTTTGTGTTGACTTCCTCATCCAGGTAAGAGTGGCAAAAATAGAAATTATAAATACATCTAAATGAAAGGGCAGTGATCTGGAAGTTTTCAAATTGAATCTTTGTCTGAATTTAGAACAGATGCCACAATTATTTTTTTTTATGTTTTTGAATCAGAAGTTTCCTAAAGAAAGGTATTTTTATTTCCAGGTGAGAGCAAATTTTGAAATGTGAACATGCTTAGAAAAATGGAAATATTCACTTTTTACTCATTCAACTCTTGGTTTCCCATCCCACAGACTATGTCAAGTGTTAGGCATTGATGTGAAGCATTGATGATTTCTTTTTCTAACATTCACTTGGGCCTATTTTATCTCCTTTTTGCTTCTGACATGTTCAAATCCAAAGAATTCTATAAAGCCTTCTGGTTTAGGGAAAGGACAGGGAGCAGACAGTAGAAAAGGGCAAAGAAAATGCAGCTTTGTGATTTTTGAATGTTAATGTCCTCTTGAAAACTAGTGTCCTGTGCACTCCTACACGAGTGTGGATGAGGGGGGCTGGGACTGCATGCTCAGCCTTTGCTGAGGTGTGCAGGGTGACTCTGAAGGGCCTCAGTCCTGGCAGGTGCCTTGGAGTTCTGCCCAAATTCCTGGCTAAGTTGCAGCCACAGCAATCGCCCTGGCTGGATGAGGATGGCTTGCTGCTCTCAGCAGCATCTTGATGCATCAGCTCCTCCTGATGTGAGCCAAGGGTCACCTTCCCTTCTGTTGCTGTCTTCCTCAAGGACTACCCAGAGTGATAAGGCATTTTTCCACTTTTTTGTCCCTTCTTGAAAAATGTGGGTGTAAGGTGGACAGAAGAGATGTTAGTCAAGCAAAACCCTCCACAGTCTGTAGGTGAAGTGAATAGAGTGATTACCAGGGTGCAGCTTCCTATGGGCTCAATATTCTTGGAGACTTCTACTGAGTGCCTCTGCCCAACCACTGTTTGGGAAAGGATGTTGGATATAGAAGAACTGCTGGATTAAGCCAGTAGGTTTATTTTCAGGGTCACTGGAGCCCTTTTGTGATAAGATGGTGAAGTTTTGTTGGATCAGGGCCCTTGCTGGAAAAAAAAAAAAAAAGAGTAAAAGGGTGTGAGAATTTGGCAAACATGAAAAACCCAAAGTATTTTAAAATTAAAAACAAAAAAAAAGATTTTCAACAATCTCTATCTTGAATGTATTCATATCAAGCCATTTATACTCATGTTCTACACTGAGATAGTCACAAGCGACAAACATGCACCTTGGCCTGCACTTTTGGGGCTCTTCTTCTAAATAAAGCTTATCATTCCTTGGCTAAATTACCAAAGAATCTGTATCTGTCTGTGTGAGAAACTTTTCCCTTACAGCTGTTTCCTAGCTGAGCACAGTGCATGCTGAACTGTAGCAGTTTATCAAAGAGCAAATATGTCATGTGGCTGAAAAAGGATTGACAGACAGGACTTGGGTTAATTTACTGTAACCTTCCTTAAAAAGTTGTGTTGGGGAAGCAAAAAGTCAGTATCACACGGCTGACCTTTGCCAGGAAAATAATAATCTTTCCCCAGCTTGGTTTGTTAGTACAAGTATATCAACCCAACTGCTCTCAGAAATGTCAGCATCCAAAATAGGCAGCAACATGCTGCACATCTGAAACACTCCAAATGAGGAGAGGCTCTTCCTGAGGACACAAAGGAAACCAAGGGCTGAAGATGCATCCATATGGAGACAAATTTAATAGGCATCCATAGGGATTCCTTGCAGTCCAACTTCACATAGTTGGTTATTTAAATAGTTCTTAAATAATTCCAATAATTGGCTTCCCCCAAGACAGATAAGGTATTTTAAAATTAACAAGTCAGAAAGAAGACTGGTCAGGACCACCCTTTCCAGATAAACAAATTAGTAAGGGAATGAAGATACTTGTTTTGAGCAGAAACAACATTGTTTTGTTTGTTGTTTTGTTTTTTTGTTCTTTTGGGTAGTGCCATACATGGGATATCACAGAATTAGAGAATCATGGAATGGTTTGGGTTGGAAGGGACCTTAAACCCCATGCAGTGCCACCCCTGCCATGGCAGGGACACCTTCCACTGTCCCAGGCTGCTCCAAGCCCCAATGTCCAACCTGGCCTTGGGATCCTGGCCAGGGATCCAGGGGCAGCCCCAGCTGCTCTGGGCACCCTGTGCCAGGGCCTGCCCACCTACAGCAATTCCTTCCCAGTATCTGACCTGAATTTAGTTTGAACCCCTTCCCCTTGTCCTGTCATTGCAGTGACGCAGTGCCTGGACTAATCCACCGGCTAGCCTGTCCTGGGCTGCACTAGGTGTGGCCTCTCTCAGGCTATGAATAGGCTCAAGTAGAGGCAAAGCAGGTCTGCTAAGCTCAGCAGCAGTAAGTCTACTTTTCAAGGCACTTTTGTGGTCAGCATCAAGGTTTGGGGCAAAGACCAGGCAAGGGTCTTTTGTGTGGGTTTCCAAAGAAGTTTACTCTCGGAAGAGTCCAGTGACAAAAGACAAAAGATACAACGGTACAGTAACTTAAATAAAAATGGAGGAGCAAGGGGAGGGTTCAAATCATCGACCAATAGGGAAGACTTAGGGGAGGAATTCAAGGCGGGGTTCATAAAACATGGACCAATGGGGAAGCCTGAGGGGAGGGAACAGTTTGGTTAATCAAATGGTGATGTAATGCATTTTGAAAAATGGTATAACCCAAGATGTACCCCTGAAATATAGAATGTTAGCTTCCCCCCTTATCTCTTCCTCCCCAGTTTTCCTTATTGGCTGTGTGAATGTAACCCTTCCCCTTCCTCTAACTTTGAAAAGGAGCACGTTATCAATTTTCTTCCTCTTTCCCCACACAATCCCTGGAATAAAGCCGGAATACCATCTCAGCAAGGGAGAGAGACTCGCTTTAGTCCCTCTGGTCCATGCTATAATATCTTCCCTGCCTCCCTGGCTACTGTGGGGCTGATGATGGCAATAGAGAGGCAGGGAACATTTAGAAAATATAGCACAATGGGGCATCAAATACCAGATGATTGACAGGGAAGATTCTAGAACAAAGGGTAGGTACCAAGTAAACTGACAGGGAAGGATCTGGATAAAGGGGTAGGGTTACTATTACTGGAAGAAGGGGTTGGGATGCAATGATTGATGGTACGTGGTACCTGGATTATACCAACGCAACAAGGGGGTAACCAAGAGAACCATGTGTATAAGAACTTCAAACTTATTGACAAAAAAAACCCACCACAACACTGCAGTTCCTGAGGAATTGTCTCTCTCTGGGGTCCCTGAAGTACCTCAGACCCTGGAAGGAGCTGTGAGCTCTCAATACAATCTTCTCCTCTCCAGGCTGAGCAGCCCCAGCTCTCCCAGCTTGGCTCCACAGGCGAGGTGCTCCAGTCCCCTCATCAACTTGGTGCCCCTCGCAGTCAAAGCTGATTTAATTGTTGAACAGAATTTTCTCAGCTGAGATATAAATAGCAGCCACTATGAAAGTGGTATTGTCTATTGTCTGAGAAATAGTTCAGTCCCAGGATTATTTTTCCTTTCTTACCAGGAAAAAAACCTGAAGAACTGTAGATAGATTGTGATGCAAATACAGTTAATTTGCTGTGCTGTGGGTGTGTATACCTGAATGTTTTGGCTTCTCAGGCAGGCACAACCCACCATCTCCCATGGCTCAGGTGGAAGGCAGGTCTTGGATGTGCACACCCTGTTCCTTGCTGGATCCCTGCTGTCTGGAGAATGTCTCCTGCACACAAAGTGTAGACAGTGCTACCAGCTATGCAAGGTGGCATCCCAAAGAACACAGTTCTGCTTAAAAGTCATAAAATAAAGCTCTCAGGAACATCTTAACACTGCGGTCAATAGAGATCTTTTGATCCAGGATCAGCAGACCAGATTTATACTGCATTAAAGTTTTATTAGAACATATCCATATTGGAATATATCAAATAGAATTCTCTATGAGCTGCTTCATAAGAAAACAGAGTATTTGAAAATGTTCTGGCTTGTTACTATTCCAAAGTTAGGGGAAGCTGTTCTACAAGTGTCACTGTGCTGAACATTGCCATCAGGGGATTTGTGGTTTAAGTTTGGTTGGGTTTTTTTGGAAGAATGGCTTTTTTGGGGATGTTTTGTTTGCTGTTTTGTTTTTCTTGTGGGAATATTCTGCTTTACTTTAGGAAAAAGGAGATGTGAGAGGGAGGAGGTTGTTCCTTCCCTCCAGAAGCTCCTGAGCATGTTTACTGTAGCAAAGGGATACAGATCCCATTATGGATTTGAGAATTGTGAGAAGCCAGGTGCCACACAGGAGGTGAAAGATTTCCCTGAGGACCAGACGAGAATGCACAGGGCTTGCTTTTGTTCCTGGTTTTGGCCTGGAAAAAAATGAAACCTAAAAAGGACAGACATTCAAGCTTGCCGTGGACAGAGGAGATTGGTATATGAAGCCCTGGTATTCCTTTTGGCATCTTTGTTTTCTGTCACATTTTTATTATAATAAAAAGCCAAAAGATAGATTTCTTAAGTTGAAGACTCCGAAATTTGAGTCTTTCGTACTGTAGCAATGCTTGAAGATCAAGGTAGATCACAGAGCTCTGCCCACCCTGGGTCATTGTTACCAGTGTGTAAAAAGTCGGGCTGGGCAATGGCCACAAAGGAAGTTTCTTCTATAAAGTTAGGAGGAAAATCAGTTTTTTTCCCTGATGTTTCCACCAAAAGAAGGAACAAATCAGAATATTAATTAGTACATGTGGTCTATATGTGAATTTGAAGAAGGTAAAAATATTTCCAAGTGTTTCTCTGTCTGCACTTTTTCTTCCAAACAGCTACTTCTCCTTTTGATTTCCCATTATTCTGATAGTTCTGGGATGGAAGGATTGAATTGAAAGATGTTAGCACTGGGGGGAAAAAATTGTAAGTATGTGTCAGTTCAAAGTTCTCCAGGTGATTGCTGACCTCCATTTGTAAATGATTGCATATTCTTTTCTCATGCAATCTGGGGAGAGCTGAAATGCCTTTTGTGAAAGCTGTTCTTGGTGCAGAATGGAAACATCTGTCCCAGAAAAGACCTTATATAAAGCTCTTGCACACAGCTCCAGCAAAGACAGACAGTCATGAACTTCCACAGGTGCTTCCTCCTGTCCAGTCCTTCCTTCTTCTCCAGAAAAAAAAAATCCAAACAAATGAAATTATAAACCTGCATTGGGATTTCAGCATTAAATTGGCAGAGGATATAAATGCAGGTTTTTCCCTGTGTTTTTCTGTGGAGGGAGGCCAGTCCTCCTAAAGGCTTCTGCTTTGGAGGTCTGTTCCCTAAGATAAAACAAAACTACTTAGTCATGATGACTAAGCTGTGGACCCTTCCTGCTTTCGGGACCCCATGTTATCTCATTGTAAACTATTGGTCATTTTACCCCAGTCTTAAACCATTGGTCCTTTTCCCAATTCTCCCCTTCCTTATAGAAACCCCAGTTTGCCCAGTTCAGTGGATGTGACTGTCACTGCCCCCCTTTGCTGAAGCCTGCCCATAAAGGACTCTGTAGAACGCTACACGGCCTCCTGTCTCTTGTCTATGCGTCAGTTGCAGTAACCCATAAGTGAGCTGAGCTGAGCTGAGCTGATCAGAGCTGAATCACGTCTAAAAGAGCTGATCACATGAAGCCTCAGACCATGCTCCTAAGGGTTACGCCTGGCCTGAAACTGCCCGAGACCCCTGGATGGGCATTCCTTGTGGGACCCCATCCAGGAAGTTGGCAGCGGCTGGGGGTGGACAGACCGCTGGAACCAGCCCCGACATTTTTCTGTGCTTAGTAAAGAGGTAGATGTGTGCTGCTGAAAAGTTAAGGTTAGAATTTAAACTTTGTGATTTTACCTAGGCAGCCTTAATATAACTTCAATGTGTTTTAATTTATTTTTGGAACAAAATAAGATGCTAAAAGCACATAAATGAGCAGATGGGAACAAGCTAATGTTGATTTCTAATTAAATCAAATGAACTTACAAGAACTGTAAGGGCAGAATATCTCTCCTCAGGAAAGCACATGAACCCTTTTGGAAATCCAACTGTGTTTGTGTGTGCATGTAGATACTGTAAAGCATTAAAAAAATCTTTTTTTTTGAGAGCTGTTTTTTTATTAGAGCTGGTCATCTCACAGCCATGGATGGAGGACTGTGAGAATAAATAAAGGTAACCATGGTGCCTTTAATTTATCAGTGTGGCACACAATGGAAAATACTGCAACTGCCTGGGTTAGTGCATTAGTGTAAAGATGGAATAATTTAAAGAGTTAAATTCATCAAAACATTTTGTATCCTGTTTGTTCTAACATAATTATTATGTTAATTTTGGTATGCTTTGCATATTAAGCTGAGTACATCCTAAGATACTAATGACCAGCATGTCAGCTTTTTATTAAACAGGAAATAAACATGCTGCAGCAGCTAATTAGTTTGTTATTCATATCAAAGAAAATGAGACTGTTCCTCTGCTTTCTAATTTAATGTGTTTGCACTGTTTGACAAATTGACATTCCTTGAATCAAGCAAGCGGGGGAAACAGAGGCTGCAGCTCCACTGGAAAGACTTGTGGTTGGAATATATTATATGAATATGCAGCAGTAATAATGACTAAGTAATAAGGCATCAATGCCTTTCTGATACTTGGAGATGTTGTCAGCTCAGAAGCTTTTCCGTGTACTTCAAGCTCTGCTCCTAAATCCTTCCTTCCTCTGGTTAATGATATTCCAATCTGATGGATGTGTGGTTAATGATGAAGTTTTTGGAGACACACTTTGCCCTTGTCCCCTGCTGTTGCCCTGGGATCACCAATCAACCCCTCACACACCTGAGGAAGCTTTAAGCTCCATTGTCTTTTGAGCCTTGATATCTTGCAGCCCAAAATCCATTTACTGTCCCTAGATAATGAAAGCTGATAAAATACCATGTTTAGTTATTGATGACATCATTTCGCTGGGTGAAGTGAGAGACTGAATCACTTCGGTGAGAAACAATGCTCACTTTAAAATTTCAAAGGTTTATTAAACCTTAACAAAATACACCAGAAGGACTGAATAAGGAGACACAGCACTGGGAGTATATGACCATCTACCATGTGCTCCTCTACAAAATGTCTGCTCCCCTTTTTCTACCCCTGGGGCCTGCATCAAGCAACCCTGGTCCCTCATGAAGTCTGCCATGAGGGACCAGTATTCTTTGTATTCTTTGCTGTCCATTGGTGCAGACTATTTTCTTGCCACTTGGTTGCAGGTTAGGTGTTGCTCTGCCATGCCCCGTAGTAAACAAGCCTGCTCTTCTCCCAGATGCTCTGACTACAGAGGCCGTGCAGTGGCAACAATACAAAAGTGGAGGGGAAAGAGGACTATGGGGAGAACTAATCACAATAACATAACTATACATCAATAAAATTTCTCTTAACATACACATAATTCATCCCTTAATTGAGTGAGCCAATCATCACTTTACCCATCTATAACACTTATATATCACACTAATACATAACACTTATATGTAACACTAATATCAGATATTGCACAAAAGTTGAGGAAGTGCCCAAGGCCAGGTGGGATGGAGCCTGGGGCAGCCTCCAGTTGAAGGTGTCTGTGCCTGTGACAAGGCATGAAATTAAATGATCTTTAAGGTGTCTTCCAACACAAACAATTCAAGGATGCCATGATTCTCTAACTGGCAGACTCCTCGCTGTGTGATCAATGTCCCTTTGTGGTGACAAAGGCAATGCTGTACACTTAAAGCTACAAAGGGTGATCAGAATCAACCACAGAATACCCAAACCCATGCATGAGACACCAAGTTTCGGGGTGAGAGGGAGGTAATGAGCTCATTTGGGTGGAAATCAGCTTATTACTGTGCCAGCTTGTAATAGTCTGTCAGTCCTTGCCAACGAACAGTCCCTGGCTTCCTACCCACAGCCTGTAGCCCCCACTGCAAACCCAGACTGGTGTCATTGTCACCTGCACGCAGCACTGCAAACAGGGGTGATGAGCAGCCATCCAAAACCACAGCAGTGCATAAAGATAAAAACACTGTAAATGTTTGGTTTCTTAAGCCATATAACAATTGGGAGGGATCCTGGTCGGAAGGAATGCGGGATTGAATGACACAGAACTGCTGAAGAAGTTGGAGAAAGCAGTGTTTTGTAATACAGATAAAGAAGTAAATAAGTAAAGGAAAAGGCTGTGAAGAACTGCAACAATCATGGGTTAAGATCAATACTGAAAACAGGGCTCATGCAAAACATTCATGACCAAAGTATGTGAGAGTCCTTGCTCTGTCCAGAACTCACTAAACCCTGAGAAGAGTGATTTAACTATGATCAGCATATGAGAGTTACTTCTGTATTTCTAGCAACATTAATGGCATGAAAACAATGAAGTTTAGGTCTGACATTTCAATAGATACAGCTACATGTCTACAAAGAAATCCAAGCAAGGTATATTTTCATAGTTCAACTAAACTTTATTACATAGATTAATGGATTCTCTGGTATTCAGGGTGTTGGGAACGTGTGCTGCAATTCTAGTCCACCCAGGCTCACGAATATTTAAAACAGTAAATGTAGCACCATGCATTCACCTGTCAGTTGAATTTGATAAAAATCAAATGAACTTCTGAGCACTGTTTCTGTCTGAAAATGTTAGAATATCAGATTTGCCATGATAAAGCATTTTTCTCTGTTTCTTAACAATAACATAAATACAGGAATTAAATAGAATTACTCCCACAGCTGACACAGGAGACTGTAACTGAGGGTTATTGAAGCAGACTTCTGAGAGACTGATGGCTGAGGAACAGCATGAAAGCATCACTGAAGACACTAAACACAGCTGGGTCTGTTGGTTCTTGGTGAATATGGTTATTTTCCACTCCATGGCCACCAATTTTAAGAATTTAAATGTCACCTCATTAGTCTGGAAAAGTTTAATTTTCATAGCACATTACACAGTTCATAGCACATAGTTCTGGAATCACCAGTTTCCACCTGTGAGCAGCAGCATTCCCATCTCTGCCTGCTGCCAAGACCACAAAAGTTTTGTCCTGATCATTTCTTGCTCATCCTTATTAACAAATAGGTTGGACTTGATAATCCCAAAGGTCTTTTCTAACCCAGTTGATTATGTGAAATAATAATCAGGAGACCAAACACACAAACAAAAAAAGCTTTTTGTTTCAATGACTTTTTGCTATTATTTTTCTCATTGTATGTTTTTAGTATATGATTATATTAATTAAAATCTCTGTTGAACACTACAATTGTTTCCCAACACATGAGTCTAAATGGAATTTGGGGTGGTAACTCCTTCCTGGTTTTCTGTGCTTGGAGAGCTTCTTCTATCAAGACTAATGGCTTGATACATCATTTCCCAGGTCTCAAAGCATAAGCTGGAAATGTGGTTTAGTAAATACAAGGTTTTTCTGCCATCAGCCACTAGAAAAGCATCCCCAAAGGAAGAGATGTTAACGAACATTTTCCAGTGGATCTTTGCAGCTCATTGAGTTTCATGACAGAGACTGTCTTTGGGGAGGGAGGGGGAGAAGACACGGAAAACAGTATTTAAAATAACCTTATTTATGATTATTCTGTTTCCATGGCCCACTCAAAGGTATCATGGACAGTTAAACTAAGTATAGTATTACATTGTCAGAGAATCAAACTGATAAAGAATATTGATGTTAAACCCTGACCTATGTTGTGATTATGAGATAACATGGTAGTGATATAATAAAAAATTAGTAATTATTGCAGTCTCAGCTGTGAAAGGATCAGGAGATATGCCCTGAACCACAACCTCCTACTGTTGGTTCTTTCCTTCCTTTCATCATCAATCCCCAATGGACTCATGGGCCAATTAGTGAGAGCAATAACAGATATATGACTTTTTTGAATATGTTGGTTATTCCAAGTAAAAGAACAAATAGATGAAAAAAATCCAGTATGGCAGAACTGTGTGCTAAAGGTTCTGAAGCTATTTTAGAGTTACTGTATAGAAATTAGATAGTATATTAAATGCACAGTGACGGTACCTGGCGGCTCTCAAGGGTGTGGCTACTTTATTTATATGTGCCATCTTCTATGCTTGGGTAGTGCTGAAGAATTTCTCAGAAGAATCATCTGGAGTTTTCTCATTGACATTTAGAGGCAGTCAATGGGGTAAATACTATTTAGTGACAAGTACTGGAATTTAATGCTTATCAGATATATTTTGTAGTAAAACATTGGTTTATGAGCTGGAGGTTGCAGGCATAAATAATCATGGAACAGATTACTCCTGCAAGGACCCCAACAACATTCCATGCCCTTTACCATTAGGGATTCCCCTCCCCTCCCCTCCCCTCCCCCCCGCCCAGGAAGGCAAAGATTCCGTTTCAGATAAGCATTGTTAAACTTAAGAGGCGTGGCTGTAAAGTCCAGGAAGAATAAATTCCATCTTCTGCCTCAGGGGATGTGCCCTGTGAGCTTAGGAAGAATTTCCCCACCCCAGACCCTCTTGGGGTGTCAGCCCAGGGAGTTCTGATTGGGTTTGAGCCCCTGGGATTTCTCCCTTGCTGCGTTCCTATTAAACCCCAAGCTGGTGCTGTCCTATAAAATCCACCACACTGCCTCCGTTTGGGGCTCTCTGTCTCTGCATCTGAGTTTGTCCCTGTGCTGAATAAATGGTTTCCTGAGCAGAGCCTGTCTTCTTGGAGTCCCAAGTTGGTCACTGGTAACTGTAGCTTCCCTGGACACGATCCTGTTATAAATTGGTATTATGATATTGGCTTTCACAGATGAATATTATATATTAAATACTTTTTAGCTATGTATGTACCTTTTTCTTGCTAACAAGTTTTAAGTTTAAAAGAATTTCCTAGGTACAAGGCAAGGAAACCCCAGAGGGCAAGGACA
Organism: Parus major; assembly: GCF_001522545.3. Lineage (NCBI taxonomy): Eukaryota > Metazoa > Chordata > Aves > Passeriformes > Paridae > Parus > Parus major. The sequence goes on along the minus strand of NC_031780.1, from coordinate 20,105,963 downwards.
CTGGGGCCCAGGCTGTTATCAGGAGAACAATAGAACCCAAACTGTTATCAGCAGAAGATATGAAGCCCAGCTACCCTCAGGGGAAGGATGAGGGGCCCAGACTCATTATCGGCCAGTGACCATCTGCAGAAGAAAGGAAACCAAACTCCAAAATAATGCTCATCAGCAAGAATAATGCTGACCAGCAAAATAAATGCTGACCAGCAGAAAATAAAAATTGTACAAAAGCATGATCTAAGAAGGTGGAACCAGGGGAGGGGACGCTTTGAATATTCATTGGACCTTCATAGCAGGGGGGGGATAAAAGGGAGAGTTCCTGGGATACCAGGTGTGTTCCTGGCAACCCCCCAGGGCACCCGGCCGTTTTAACCCTTTGCTTTATTTCTTTTGTCTCCTAATTGTCTTTTTATTTATATTAAATTCTTTTTATAATTTATTAAGTGAATCTCGTTTTTAATAATCCTGCGGCCCAAGAATGCAGCCCTTCCCTACCCTTCCCTCATTTCCCCTTCTCCTTTCCCTTCCCTTTCTACTCTGGTTTGAAATCCTTTCCTTTTGAGGTGTTACTTCTGGTGACACACTACAAATGTTACAGAGAATCATGAATAACATTAGCTCACCCACTCCCCAAGGTGAGAAAGGATAGCTTGCAACACCCTCATTTTAGCAGGCAAGTGTCTCAGGTACTCTTCAGCAGAACTGTGAAAAGAACATATCTGAAGTCAGAGGAAAATGGGATTTAATTATCCTGTTATATGGAGCAATTTACAATATACAGCATAAGGCTCCTAACTAGGATCCAACAATCCTTCTCAATTTTTATGTTGCTTCCTTGTGTTCTCTGCTCTTTGCAAGGTGCAAAGACATTTACAGCTCTGAAACCAAGCACATCTTAGAAAGATTTAAGTTCTATTTTAGGCTCATTACTTACTTAAATCATTAACTAATGCTTGATGTAAATACTTCTATTATTGCTTTAAACTTTGCAGAGACTTTAATTTTTCATGCACAAAGTCTGAATCCCAGCACCTATGCACACTTCAAAGATCAAGATAACAGGAACAATTTTTCTGAGGGGTGCTACCACTCGCTCCACTACTGGAGACACAAATGCAGTTTTTCCTCTTGCACTTCTTGCTGTTGAAATGCAGAGTAAAGATTTGCACTTGATGCAGCTCTGGCCAAGATCCAGAAGGAGGATGCACATCCATAAGTGCTTGAGCATGTGTGGAGCCTTGCAGAAATCAGTAACACCTCTGCAGGACTTGAGTGTCCTGGGAAGGGGCTGCCAAATCTGGGACTGAAAACTGTAAAAAAAAAAAAGCCCAGAAAGATTTATAGGTAAAGCTTTCCTACAGTTTTTTGCTTATTTCCTTATGGCATTGCAGAGAGAGCCTGCCTTTCTGTGTGTGATGTGTTCACATCCACAGAATTATGAGCATTACTTTTACTTTTCAGACCAATCCATTGTGTGACTCAGCAGGACCTGTCCAGACTGGGAGCAAGACTCATAAATCAGTTGTTCTACACATATCATACAGAAAATAAATTATTTTATCCAAGAGAGAAACTAAGAAAATAGAAGTTGTTATCTATTTATTTATTTATTTTTACAACATTTCAGTGGTTACATACTGGAACAATTACAGGTGCTTTGAACTTTTTTTTTTTATTATTCCTTCTTTTTTAAAATTTAAAATAACAACATAATCCAAAAGCTCCCTGGCTTTTTTACATAACCTTATGTTCTCTCTCAAATATAATTCAGAGGGTCTTTTTTCATAGTATTTTAAAATTTTTAATGTTTTTTTGCCAAACACAAAATGTAGCATGTATGGTCAATGTAGGTATTGCAGTAGATAATTTAATAAGACCTCATTCACTTAAGTAGGACTTGGCCCCAGCCCTAGTTTTGCAATGTATAGCACTCTACAAATCACATGGCAATTGGGCATGTCCCTGAGGACATTCCAGTTTATGCTTCGTGGCCTGTGGTAGTAGACTGGCAGATTTAGGTGCCTTAGTTGCTGAGGGGATCATAAAGACTTATTTTTCTTTTTTCTTGAAAAATGCTGAATTCCTCAAATAGATATGAGTGTCGCTTAAGTTTTACATGTGACAGGACAAGAGGGAATGCATTCCCACTGGAAGGGAGTAGGTTCAGATTGCATATTAAGGAGAAATTCCACCCTGGGAGGGTGGACAGGTCCTGGCACAGGGTGCCCAGAGAAGCTTTGGCTGTCCCTGGATTCCTGGTAGTGTCAAAGGCCAGATTGGACACTGGGGCTTGAATCAGCCTGGGATAGTGGGAGGTGTCCCTAAGGTGGAATTAAATGGCCTTTAAGGCCCCTTGCAACACAAACCTTTCTGGATTCTATGATAAACCATGAGAAATTCACCCTGAGAGTAAATCATTAAAAAAAACCCCACCAGTTGGATCTCACGGACAGGGTGGGATTTTAGGGTGTTCCTAACAGGGCCAGGAATTGGATTCAGTGATCCTGGTGGGCCCCTTCCAACTGAGGATAGTCCATGATTCTGTGATATTTCCAGTTGACAAGGATGGAAGCAAAGACAGACTTTCCAAACTCTAAATAATTATAAGATAAATGTGTTTATCTCAACCTGTCTTATTCAGAGATTTCTTGAAACTTGGACTCAGCCTTGTAAAGCAACTCTAAAACAGCCTGAATAAAATGCAAAGGGTGCTTTAAATGCCATATTTAATTCTCCTTTCCTGGATTGCAGTTAGATTGCTTACAGTTGGGAAAAATCAAACCTTCATGTTAGGTCCTACAGTCCCTTTAACTCTATTTTTGTCTTTTAAGAGTGGGGCATGGGATGGGCAGAAGACACTTCTAAATTTTCATTAGCTTTTGGCTTAGAAAAGAAGAATCAAAATTAAAACTTAAGGTAGAGGATATTTTTAGACTGCATCCTCACCTGGAGTAAATACCTGTGAGTAACAGAGGTAGGAAACCTGAGCTGTGAGAATATCTGCATTCTTTATCTTTCCTTAAGGTTAGCCTGTTACATTTACTATTCTGAGATATGCCAAAAATAAAACTTTATTATACTTTATTGAAATTTCTGGATGTCCTCATAAAAGCCTAAATGTTAGAGGAACAATAATAATAAGTCATCCAGTTCTCTTTACAGTCACACATCTTCTTGGCAGTAAAAGAATATTACATTTCACCAGCTCTGCAGAACAGAATTTGGAGTCTTGTTCCGGGTCAGTTCAAATGTGTATGTAACAACATCTGAGTCTGTTGATGGGAGGCATATAATGGGGGGATCTTAAATCTTATATATTCTCTATAGACTTGGAGAGGGTCATTGTGTTTGGGGTTTTTGTTTGTTTGTGCGTTGTTTTTTGTTGGTTTCCTTTTTTTCTTTTCTTTTAATTTTTAATCTGTGTCCTCATTTAGCAAACATAAGAATAATTTTAAGGGACTTTTGAAACCAAATCCAGAAACATTTTCCACAAACAGTATCTTTTGGACATTGCTCTCAGGCAGACTGATTCCCACCCAGATAGATCTTCTTGAATCAGAAGGGAATCAGAGGTACAAAATATGATTGATATCATACCTGTCTGTGATGTGATCCAGAGGGGTCTGGAAAAGCTCCAGAAATGGCCTCTGGGAATCTCCTGAGATTTAACAAAGCTGAGTGATGGGGCTGCACCTGGGTCAGGGCAGAGCCTGGGATCCATCCAGGCTTCTCACTGGGGCTGAGCAGCTGCAGCAGCCCTGGGAGAAGGCCCTGGGGGAGCTGTGGGGCAGAGCTGGCCCTGCCCTGGCCATGGGCACTGGGAGCCCAAAGCCCCCTGCCCTGGGGAGGGGATTGTGCCCCTCTGGCCCTCAGGTGAGACCCCACCTGCAGAGCTGCCCCAGCCTGGGCCCAGCACAGCAAGGAGCTGGAGCTGCTGCAGAGAGCCCAGAGGAGGCTCCAGGATGAGCAGAGGGATGGAGCAGCTCTGCTGGGAGGAAAGGCTGCCACAGCTGGGATGGTTCAGCCTGGAGAGGAGAAGCTTTGGGCTGAGCTCAGGGTGGCCTTGCAGGGCCTGAAGGAGCTGCAGCAAAGATGGAGAGAGACAATTGCCAAGGGCTGGAGGGACAGGACCCAGGGAATGGCTCCCACTGATTTGAAAGATGTGTGCTAATGTGCTCATAAACAATCCTGTGGGTGAAGGGATGGGTGTTAATGGCTTCAAAATGTGTCTTAATGTCTCTACCAACTTCAAGCAGCAGGTTTCTTACAGAGCCCAGACTACTTGGCTCCTGAAATAGACAAATGGGTGTGCATAAGGCTGAACTTCTGAACTTTGGGGTAAAATTCCAGGTTCAAGGGAGGATATGGGGTAGGTGTTTTGCAGTGCTGTACCTTCATAGAACCTCAGCCGATGGGGAAAGGAAGAGGGCAACATGCAGCCTGGAATTTAGGACAAAAGGAGGCTGCACCCTCCGAAACATCGACAGAGAAGCCTCTGCAGGCGTGTACCCCAGTGGCCTCTCCTCCCTTTATTTGAATGAGGTTTTACAACTTTTCTGTCTTCTTTCGGATGTAAGCCTCTTGTGTCCTGGGTATTTTCCAAACAACACTGACAGAGGATGAGGTTTGATGGGGTATGGTTCCATAAGAGGGTGCTGAGGCCCTGGCACAGGGAGCCCAGAGCAGCTGGGGCTGCCCCTGGATCCCTGGCAGTGCCCAAGGCCAGGCTGGACATTGGGGCTGGAGCAGCCTGGGACAGTGGAAGGTGTCCCTGTCTAGGACAGGAGGTTGGAATGAGATGAGCTTTAAGGTCCCTTCCAACCCAAAGAATTACATGATTCTGTGATAATTCATCTAATTGAAATAACTGGAATGAGTGTAATGGGAGTGAGTAGGATCCTTGTGGATCCCTTCCTGCTCAGGACATGGTGTGATTCTGACCCTGGCACAGCCTGGCAGCAGGGGTGCAATGGTGTCCCCAAGGTGCCACAGGAATCCTGGTAATGGGCACAGCTGGAACATCCAGCACATCCCCAGCTCATTCCCAGCACATCCCCAGCTCATCTCCAGCACATTCCCAGCACATCCCCAGCACATCCCCTGCACATCCCCAGCTCATCCCCAGCACTGCCCTGTGCAATGGGCAGGGCAGGGCTCTGGGGTCTAGGGAGAGGAGATGATGCCCTGGGGGGCTGCTGGTGGCTGGCAGCTTTGCCAGTGCCACAGGGGCTGCCCAAAAGGACAGAGAGGGAGGACAGTGAGGGCCCAGCCTGGGGTGCCAATGGAGTGGGACACGTCAGAAACCACCCTGTTCATTACAGCCTTATTAAACCACAGCATATTCCCTGAAGGAGGATGCACAAGGACATAACAGGCTTCCAACACCAGCATGTTTTGCTGCTACAAAAGTCCAGTGGCCTTGGACAGCTACAAGATATTCCAATTCACTGTTCCAGAAAGTTCAGGGGGAAAGAACAATGCAGCTTTAGGGTGTCTTTTAACTTCCTCTGAACTTTGGGAACATAATTTTCATGGAAAACCCTGTAGCTGTCCATTACACTCCAGAGTCTCTAACCCCTGTGTGGTTGGTCACCAGAGTTTCTAAAACTTCATCCATTGAACTAGGTTTTAACACATGATATTAAAGGACTGCAGTTTTAAGAGCACAGGGATTATAATATTTTTTAAATTCTAGTTTTTGAAATGAGTATTCAGCTTTTTCACTGCTGGACTTGCTATTGCTTTTTGAGAGGTTTTTTGTGAGTTCTTATCTAATCTAGATGCTTATCTGGCCTTATAGACACTTTTACTCTCTGGTATTCCTTAATCAGGTTTGCTTTTCAGACTTTCACACTGGATTTTCACCACACACAGTAAACACTTGATTTATAAGGTCCCTTCCATCAACCTTAAAATGAAAATTTAAGTGTATCCTGTATCCTGTAGAGGGGAAGTCTCATTCACTGAAACTTGAGTAATTTTGAGGAGGAGTCTAAACTTGGTCCAAAATTCCTTCTTCAGTGAAGCAGGTATGAACAGTTCTGCTTCTACCCAAAAATCTTTAGGCATGTGTTTCAACCTACTGGAGGTGTTGTGGGCTTTCTGAGCTTCTTCTGAATCTAAAATATGTTTGTTTTGCTGCATGAAGTGTTCATACATAAAATCAATTCATGGGGTTAATGCATTGAGTGATCTTCCAGATTCTAAAAGTGTCACTGTCATCTGATCAGTCATCATTGCTTGGTATTAAATACATTAACTTCATTATTTTACAATTTATATTGGTAGTAGGTAAGAGACGACCTTTCCAATGGTCTTAAATTTAAGGTGTTCGTATCTTAACAATGGAATTTCATGATTTAGCAATCAAAACTTATTTCATATGCAAATGAATATGAACATTTTTTTCTCACTTGCAGGAGGTGTAGACATCTTATTTTAATTTTAATACTTTAATTATTTCTCTTGTCTTGATTTTAAATAGATCTAACCAGAAAACTATATATATATATATAAATTCTATTTATTAATTTAGGCAAATTAGATCCTACTGTGCTTTTTAGCTCCTACCAGCTATTATGTCATGCCAAATTCAATGTCCATGTCTTTATTGTTATTCATGAGCCTTTCCATCTTATTTTCCCTCCCATCTTGTTGAGGATGGTGAATGAGTGGCTGAGTGGGTGTTTGGCAGCTGGTCAAAGTCAACAAACTAAATTTGTTACCAATAGACTGTTGATGATACTTGTTGCCACAAACACAAACTGCCTCCTATTCCTTGCAGCCTGGAACCACAACATTTTTGGGATTTCTTGAACACTAGAAGGTATTTGGGCATTTTATCAATTACAGACCATAAATCCTTCTAACATAACAAGTATTGGGGTCCTTCAAGGAGTATTTCAGGACAGTTTTATCCTTAGGGTAGATATGATACATCAAAAATGTCTTCCTTAAATTCACTGCATAAAAAATATTTTCCCTAATCTCACTTTTCTGCACAGGACAGATTTTTGCTGATCTTTGTCACTAGATCCCAGTGCAACCCTTGAGGGTTCTGAGGTTTTGGTAAGACTTCAATAAATTATTTCACATAAATGGTTAAATTCTGATTCAGCATATGGATAACCTCACATAAATAGAACTCTTAAATGGTTTACAGTAGAAAAGAAGAACCGAGACTATTTTTTTCCTAAAATAGCATAATTATCAAGTAAGGCTATTCAGCTGTTAGGGGTTTTGCTCATTATACTCAATGGCAGTAACATTCATCACTCTATGATAATTAGATCAGATCTGTGTGGTGATAAGTGGAGATTTGAGTACAATCAAAATGAATTAGCTTCTCTACTTAAAGACAAATATTTGCAGAAACAACAGGGAAAACACATGCCATGATTAATGAACAAAAAGAGCCTGTAAATAAAATGTAAACAAAAAGGAAAATACCTTATTTTGATTGTTTGTTCAAGGCAGCTTTCTTGTACTTGTTTTTGAAAATTGTGTGATAAAGAAATACATGATATAGAGGTGACTCTCAGAGAAGGAAGGCTGATTTAGGAATCACCTCTAAATTTTGGAATATTGCAATCTCTGTGCTCTTGCATGTCTTACATGCAGCTGGGTAAATGCTGGAATTGATCCTATTTCTGATGTTGAAGCCCAGGCTTCCCTGAGCTGAGGATGCCCAGGATGTTCCTCACAGCTGGAACACCTGGTCCAGCAGGGACCATCTATCACATTTCCCAATGTGAGTTCACAATGCTGAGTTCACAGAGAGCCTGGCTTGGAGGGTGAGCTCAGCATAGGTAACAGCTCTGGGATGTTTGCACCTTTCATCTCTCCAGAGGAAAACCCTCCATTCATTATGGCTGGCATCAGGGAAAACAATCCCCAGGGGACCCCCTATCTCAGCAGGCACTGCAGGAACCAAGGGAGCCAGACTGAGTGCTTTGCTTTCCTACCACTGGTCTCCAGCTCACACGAGTGGATTTGCCTGCTGGGATGGTGCTTAAATTGCTTCTGTGAGAGATCCAAACTGACTGACTCCAGATTATAGTTCTGCTGCCAAAATCAGCAGTGAGTCTGTTTACAGCACTGCACCTTCTGTTGTTCAGTGCTGATGTCCCCACACCTCCCATTAGGATTTCAGGGCCCTGTACATTCCTGCTTGGTTGTTTTCCAGCTAAACCACTGTGATCTTTAATATGATAACCCCAGCATCAACACAGGTTATTACATTCGTTGATCCAGAAGACATTACTGCATTTTGATCATTTGTAGGCATATTTCTAAGTAATTGTAGCTGTCAGCTGAGGAATAAGGGAGTCAGGAATAGAACACACACACGTGCCTCAGAAGCAGCTGAAGAAATGAATTTGTAGAGCATATGCAAAGTTTTGTCTTGGGAGCTGGCACTGTTTCTCAGAACGTATGCAAGCAGTTATTATAAAGTGTGTGTGCTTCTGACAATGGGTAGATTAAGGCAGTTATTCTTGTGATTGTCACCAGCGTAGTGCCAAGACATTGTTTTCTACACAGTTTTGTTGCCTAATGCAACGATCATGGCTGTAACCTCACCTCACTGAGGAGAAATTATATGGTTCTCATAGCACATTTTCCTGAGGGCTAGGAAGACACAGTTTATCAGCTCTGAGCAACTCCATGGCTGTTGATTTTCCTCTCTCTTCATTCTTCCTTGTCTTCACATTTTAAGCTGACATTTTTTAATGATATTACATCAGAATTATGATATGATATTATATTATATTATGACAGGAAAGGTGGCAGAGAGGAAATAAAGACTGATTGATGGGAGAACAAAGTTTTGTAAGGAGTAAAATGTGACCTCCTCATCAGTATACAAAGATGTTTACAGTTTGAACAGTAGAATGTTGTCACCATAAGGTGCCTTCTTTGTTAAAATACCTCATGTTGTGTCAAGTTTGCGACCAATGTTGTTGTATCAGCCTTGTTAATGCCACCTGGCCTTGTCTATTGCCTCTGCTGCTCCTGGCACCCCCAGTGGCACCGATGACAGCACCCAGTGTGTAGATGAGCCCAACTCCCATGGGGGCTAGCACCCAGGAGAAGTGGAATTAACATCTAAAGGCCCCTAGAATCAGTGAGCTGTGGTACAAACCCGACTCCAAACTACACTGAGGAGCAAGGGAGAACATTGCACAACTTACTGATATTCCAGACCTCGTCGCCATAAATACAACACTTGCTATCCATGACTACCCTAGATTTACAACCAGCCAGTGTCTTCTTAGGGGCTCTTGTGAGGACAGAAGCCCAGCTCTGCCACGTGGCAAAGCTGAACATCTTCTCTGGGTTGTCCATTGGGAACAGCAGTGGTTGAGCTCCCCCACCTAGAGCTGAACTCAATAAAGGCATTAAAAAGGATCTGGTCTCCTTGCCTATTCTTTTCATTGACCATCCCAAGAAAAGAGCAGTGACCCAAATAAAAGAAGTCCTGGCTGGGATTTCAGAGTATTTGCCTTTTTTATAAACTGTAGGGGAGAAAAAGGAAAAATTAAATCCAACTCTACAAAAGAGGTAGAAAAAGATAAATAATTCTCATCTTACATACTCTGCAGCATTTAAACAAAATCTCAGCTTCTGCACTTCCTGAAGCCAATAAAAATGTAGCCCACCTAGTACTGCTCTATGACAATCAAAAAAGATGTGATTTAAACTACTGTCATGGTTTTAAACCAGTAACTAAAGAAATTACTTATTTCCTGTTGTGAGATATGGATTAAAACAAGAGCAAAACAGGCTTAAAACTTAAAAGGAATAAAGACAGTTTATTAACA
>NC_031780.1:20086111-20095110 GCF_001522545.3 Parus major | reverse complement strand
TTGGAAATGACTGATAATTGGTCAGGAGGAAGAACTCCCATCAGCCATCAGCACCTTCAACTTCCCCTCTTTCATCAGCTGCCTTAAAGGTAAAGCTACCCCATGACAACTACTCTCCAAGATTTTACCCTTTCTATATTAAAAGATTGGAAAGGAGTCCTACAATTCCCATTTAAATTTTGTTATTTAAACGAGAGGGGGAGGGGAGATTTTTATAAAGGTCATTCCAAATGGGCACAGAAACAGCACTTTGTATTGAAGCAAAGGGGTGCAGTGGTGCAGCAACACCACTGCAACACATGACAAATATTGTCATGTAAATTTAATTTTGAAAGATGGAGAATCATTTCTAACACAGCCAATCCTGGAAATACTTGTAAGTATATGCAGGAGAAATAGAGGAGGAGTACAAAATACTCTCCTGTAACTGTTCCCTCCTCTACCTTTTTCTTGTTAAGGGAGAGAATTGGTCAGTAACCACTCCAAACTCGCTGATGGCCGTGCTGTGTCCATCCAAGGGACTGGACAAATGCAGATTAAAACTGCATGCCGGAACAGGCTGGCATTGAGTGGCTGCAGTTGCTCACGGCCCAGCTGTCTGATGATGAATGATCAGTTCCCTCCTCAGCTGAGTGAGATTATTTCATGAATCAGCTCTAGAACCAGCAGAGATTTTACCCTCTTATATTAAATGAAGTCTTAAAATTCCCGTTTAAATCTGAGGGGGTTATAGTAGAAGGAAGATTTTTTAAAAACTTCATTCCAAAGCAGGAGACAGGTGAGGAAACAAAATGGGTGTGTAAGATTCATGAGGAGAAATAAGCAGCCACCTATTTTCCAAGTTTCAGTATTTTCTGTTTGAGGAAATAGGAGCTCTCTTTGCTGTCAGGTAATTCAAACCCTCTCAGGTGTTCTGGAGGTGCAGGGACAGGAGGGAGGTTCCTCTGAGACAAGCTGATCCCTCCAGGGGTGGGACTATGGCTGTGAAGGTGCTTTATTGTGGAAGAGCGATTCATGGGGTATTTCCCAGAGGTGCCTTTAGTATTCTACACAGAGGGGATACAAAGGAAAATTCACCTGTGCAAATGAGGAAGGGAGGTGTGAATTGATCTTTCTTTCTTAGTGCTGAATCACTTCATTGGCAAGCCTTCTTCCTTCCCCTCTCCAATCAGTGTAACTTATTCCTGTTATGCTTTAGGTAAAATATGGTGTTTTCTATATATTTTTATGGTTTTTTTCCTTTTAAGACTTCATTGTTCATAATACTATTAATCCCTTCTTCACTATTTTATTTATTCAAGAAGGATCAGCCAGTCTTTCATTTTCCTGAAAGCATTTTACTTTTGACATGATTTTCTTAGTTTCTCAGCTAATGAGGAGAACATAGAAAACGGCCCTCAATCTGAAATAACTCCTCGTTCATTAGTAAGGACTGCACAGCATTTTGTATCAGTAAATATTTACTGTTACCCAAATAAGATTCTGCTGGAATAAAGCAGAGATTTTGATTCATGTGAGCATCCACCAAGACTGAAGTGATTTGTTAAAGTCAAGTCAGCAAAAGGAACACCTGGATGAAGACAATAATTAGATTTGTAGAGAAAACAAATATGAGATAGTTTTGGTCCCTCATATAGTCTTGCATCTGTGCTTCTTTCTTTTACTGAAGGCTTTGTGTGTTTTCTGGATGAGTTATTGCCCCTCTAATAGCCAGACCATTGGCTGCCAATGATCTTGGAACCCACCAGTTGTATTGGCCTGCTGCTGTATTTGGCCAGGGAACCTGGAGTTTGTTCCAGGAGGGTTCTGAACAGCAAGGGAAATCATGGAGCTTCTATTTTTCTTCTTCTTTTCCCTTCCTTTATTTTCTTTCACATAGAGGTCTAATATGTGTGATGTGAGGAGACAGCAAAAGATGCACAACGTTATCTTCTTTTCTTCGCACATTGAAAAACCAATCCTTGTATTGCACATATGTGATAAATATGGCATTGGATAAAAATTTGTGAAAGAGAATAAAGAAATATATGTTATATTTATAATACTGTAAAGATACAAAATGTAGCATGATCCAGAGATTCCTTCCCGAGTAGGGCAGTAATGATCTACGGCAACGCTTATCAGCACAAAATAAAGAGCAGGACACAGGCAATCAAGCCAGACAATGAGAGTAGCCCGGCCGAGATATCCATCTGCTCCGCACCCAACCTGGACACTCCACCCCAGGAGATGCAATCAGAAGACACTCAGAGCCATTCGCATGTGAAAGGACTCTGCCCAGTCGAGTGTTGACTCAGCTCGATGGATCCGGGAAATCTATTCACCCACACATCCAGACTCTTTGTTGGACTGTGCCCATCCCGGGTTTTGCCTCAGGATACAGAAATCCTTATAAAAACCCCGGACCGAAGTCCCTCCTTCGTGGATTTGGGAAAATCTGTACCTCTGGGTACAGACCCCTGTCCACCCGGCGCTGCGCTGATTTATTTATTGTGGTTTTTCTCTCGTTGCTTATGATTGAAATTGTTTTATAATAAATCGCTTTTTATATTAACCCTATTTTGCTATTGCATTTATAACACTTATTATAAATTTCCATATCAGCCAACAAAGGTGTAATATAAAAAATATTAAAAACTATTTTCTGTCTGTGTCACAGTACATTTTTATTTTTATTTTTATTCTGATTATTTGTGTTGGTTTTTTTTTTCATGACTATTTTTAGTCCTAGATACAGGTCTGTAAACTGCTTTAATCTTTCCTTCAGGAATAATTTAATCTTAGGAAATATGTTCTCTGACATAATTCATGACTTTTTAATCTTCTTGGTTAGCCCATGGAATAGCTTTGGCATTTAGAAGATCTTGAAGTCATTAATTACTGTGTTTCCAGGTTCCTCAATGAGAGTAATCTTTATAAAATATCACATACCATAAAAAAGGCAGAAAACTTATTTTCAAATTAAGACCTTTAATACACCAGTAAATTTTGATGGCAGTGCTGTAAAAAGCTAAACGTTCCTGTGCAATAACTTCTTTCACATGTGTCTCACTGAGCTGCTTATGATAGAGCTTCAAAGCAATAATGACAGTAGATCAGATTTAAGCAGCCTGGAATGCTCCTTGACAAAACTTCTTTCAGCTGCTGCATCCTGGCTGTTGGTAACCATGTTCTGTGCACAAGAAAAGTACCAGGCACTGAAAATATTAATGATGCTGTGCTCTGCTCCTGGATATTCAAACACTGTCAGCATCTGCAGGATGCTGTTTGGTTTTGTTTGGAGTTTTTTCTAGTAAAGAAATAGTTTTCTGATTTTATTATTGTTATTTTATATACTGACAGTATTAATTAGTGCATCAGGCATGAGAAAAGAGCTCAAATACTGGATTGTATTTACAGTTGTAATCAAAAGACACCAGATATGCATAGCTACAGATCTGCTTTTGTACAGCTATTACAGAATCCCAGAATGGTTTGGGTCATTAAAGCTCATCTCATTCCACCCCTGCCATGGCAGGGACACCTCCCACTGTCCCAGGCTGCTCCAGCCCCAATGTCCAACCTGGCCTTGGGCACTGCCAGGGATCCAGGGGCAGCCCCAGCTGCTCTGGGCACCCTGTGCCAGGGCCTGCCCACCCTGCCCAATATCCCATCTCTCCCTGTCCTCTGGCACTGGGAGCCATTCCCTGTGTCCTGTTCTCTGGAAGGTGGAAATTACCAATCTGAATCACCAGAAGATTTTGATTTTTTGGAATCGCAGTAATCTCATATAACTGGAGATGTTAATAAATTACAGGTGACCTGAGGGATGGGTGTCATTAGAATAGTTCTTGAGGCTGCCTTTATAGTTGAGCACGAGGAAATTCTGTAGCATAACTTGTGTGACCATGAGACACTCACTGCAGGGTGACATGGATCATGTGAAAGGGGCCCATTTCTCTTCTCTGAGTCGAACTCTAAAGTCTCTGACTTTAAAGCAGTGAAGGAGAGTAGCTGAGCCATGGATGTGTGTATCCTAAATTAAATTCCAGCTGTTGGTTTGGACAGTTGATAGAACTCAGTTTTTCTGTTTAACCTGCCAGTAAATGTGGTCTGTGAGAAGATTAAAATCTCTGGGACAGTGGAGATGTGTTGTTCCTTCAATTAGGAGCAACACCAGACTCCATCTGTGTACAACAGGAGCAGGGGAAGAGCACAGGTGGAGCAAACCACGAATTTCACAGCAGTAGCAAGCACGGGTGAAGCTGTGTTGATCTTCCAAGCAGCTTCCTTATCAGCTCCCTGCGGAGGCTGTACAGCATTGGGAGGCAAGAGCTGAGTCAAGGTAAAGAGCAGGATAGTTATCTCCAGATGGAAGAGGCACAGCTAATTCAGCAGGACTTGCATCAGGACTTCTTTATGTTTAGTAGGACCAAATAACAGCAGTTATTTACAATTTGCACCCTCAGAACACTCACTGAGATGCTGAGCCCTGTCTAACACTGATGGCAAAGGCTCAGCTGCACAAACCTGGCTTATCCAAGGAGAAAAAAGCACTGTAATTGCAACTCTTTAAATTTTCAGCACCATGATTTGTTTTAGTTAGGGCTCTCCTTTGAGTACTTAAGCCTTGCATATACATTTTTAATTTAAATTGCTCCAGTGAATTGTATTACATACCTCCTAAAAATGCAATATAACAAAGTATCACAGTTTTGTGCATCAGTTACAGATGTACAAAATATAATTACACATTACCCAGCACTTTCTTTTCCTATAAAATTTCTGAACTTGGAGAAAACAGCATTAGCAACAATAGAAAGAAATTTTATGGGTATTTATTTGATTTTTTTTCTGTGCATGTTTATTTAGTTGTTCTTTCTATTGATTTACTTTCTATTGATTACTTAATTGCTATTAATCACTGATGTTCTAACACTGCATTTTAGCTTGAGATAAACAGAATTTACCTTATCCTTATATCCAGTCCTGATATTTGTATTCATAAAGTAATAAAAAATTAAATGCAAGTGCTTCTCAGGAGGAACCCTGAGTGGGAGAGGGGGGTTAAGATTTATCTAGAACTCTAAAGTTTAAAAACTCTTTTAAAATTAGTTCTGTAATTTATAGCAGTGAGGTAGAAAGAATATTGTTACTGCTACCATTCCAAAGCATCTCTTGAGAAAGCCGCTCGCTTGGGTTGGCACAGAAAGTCATTGTATCCAAAACTCACACACACACCACAGGTAAGTTGTTGTAGTATGTTTATTCAGTTCTGTTAAAATTGTTGGTGTTTCGTCTGTTTGGTATGTTCCTGGTTCTCCCCCATTTACTGCTTCGGTTGGTTCCATTTGCCTGTTGCAATCTACTCCGGGGGAACCCTCTGTCCTACCTGCTGTGGTGAGAGTCCTGCTCTTCACAGAACACAGGCGGGGGAGAGG
The DNA here is from genome assembly GCF_001522545.3 of Parus major. Taxonomy (NCBI): domain Eukaryota; kingdom Metazoa; phylum Chordata; class Aves; order Passeriformes; family Paridae; genus Parus; species Parus major. The sequence continues at coordinate 20,089,690 of NC_031780.1, read as the reverse complement.
TCCTGGAGTGGATACAACATGGACTAAAAGTATGTACTCACAGGAACCTCAGACTTGCTTGGAATGATCCCGGGTTTATTGTCTGTCGTCCATCCGGGGCAAGAAAGAGGCCGAAATGCTCTGGGTCTTATCTCTTATTCTAGGGGGCAGGGGTGATCAGGGGACACAGGGAAGTTACAGCCAATGGGACAGGGGAAGGGAAAAGGTTCTCAGGTAGGGACTAACATTACACAGACTGAGGGTGAGTTTTTCCTTTGGGACATACCATGAATTTTAGATGTACTACATCTGTTATGTAAACCCCTCCCAGTTTTCCTGAATGTTCCCCGTCAATCACCTTTACCCTGCCCCATCTCCCCATCCATCATTGTAAACCCCACCTCTCCTTCCATGTATATCATCCATTCCTCGACACGTTATTGGTTGTTATGTTATGTTCCCGCCTTCTTTGTATCCCCATTGGTCCCTGACATTGTAACCTCCTCCCCTTACCCCTCCCTCTGTGAGCTCCCAGTGGACCCTGGACTGTGCCCGCCCCTGAGATAAAACCCAGTGCACAGAGGTGCTCTGAGTTCTCTTCGGTCCTGAATTCTCCCAGCCCAGACCCTTGTGCTCATCCCTTCTCCTGAATAAACCTGTTCCTGGGAAGTTCAGCCGAGTGAGTCTCCTCCTTCCTTTTGCCATCACCCACGACGCCGGATTTGGCAGAGCCCGGCAGGATTCGGTGCTCTGAAGGTTCTGCAGTGGGATCGCCTTTCCCCTGCAGTTCCCCATTCCTGGCAACTGCCCGTGCTGGAGTGGCACCATAGAGCTAGCCCGGAGCTCCAGGGCGGCCAAGAGCAGCATCAGTAAGTCAGCGAAAAAAGACAGAATGAGTCTCCTGTATGGTATTCCAGAGAGGTTTATTGCAGCCCCACCAAAGGGCAACTCACACACACAGACCACAGTGACAGAAAGACCAAGATTTCCTGCAGTGTCTCAGGTTAAGTATAGGGTCAGGGGCCAATAGTCTTGGGGCACAGGGGCAAGGGAAAGGGGACGAGATAAACTTACCTAGTGTTGCATAGAACCATGGGAGAGGAATTAAGTCTCATCCTAAGCAGTCAGGCTTTCTTGAAGCCTGTGGCAGACTCTTCCAAGTCATATGCCCAGGAATTCCCCTAGTAGGTTCAAGGGCTTCCTCAGTAATTAATACATCTAATAGATCTTCACCTCTGAAAGCAAACATGAGACAGTTGGTGTTGCAGAATATTCACAGAAAAGGAATGGGGCTGTATCAGTTCATCCAGGACCTGCAGCCCTTCTCTCTGAAACACCTGTTTTCATTTCCTTTGTAACAAAATAGCAAAACAAATTAAAGATGGGCTTGATCCAGTGGGTTGACTTTTTAACAGTCAAACCAACACATCCACTTCAAACTGAACCATGAAGTGATCTGGGTCTGACATACCAAGCTGGTGATGTAAAATCACTGAATGTTTGATTTGCTTAAAGGGTGCTGCATGTGTGGGACATAATCCATTTCTTCCCCTTCCTGCTTATCAATATCTGCATAAAAATCCATTTTTGTACTTAAAAAATTATTTAGAAAAAAATCCTATTTTGTCTAGAGATAATGTTTGCTGAATATCAGCAGCAAAATGGGATGGGTATAGTTTTCTAGAAAAAAATAAATTATAAATAATGAGAGATAAATCATAGAGTGAAAGAGGAAAAATAGCAAAATGTGAACTTCTGGAAAGTCACTGATTTAATGTGTTGAGCTTTAAGTGTAATAACTTCAGAATAATGAGAGAAACGACTCCCCAGCACCCTGATGGGATCTGTTTGAGTGAGAACAATGAGGGGTCATCCAAATTTTAGTTAAAATTGAGTCCAGTGTAACAATCATGTGCTTCCTGACAGGTGAATAAAATTTTGAAGGACTGAGAGAGTCATATTCTGGGGTAAAAAAAAAAAAAAGCCATAGCCATTTGCAAAATCAGCAGGTACTTTTTATATGTTTTGTGCTACAGAAAAATTAGAATTTTTTCACCCCTCTTGTCCCAAGAAAGAAGAAATGAAAATTAAATGGGATTTCTAATATCTAAATAATTCATCTGGTTTGAATTGCAGGTTGTTCATAGCACTACAGACATCAGATTGTTCAGGTTATGCTTTTTTTTTGATTTACGCTCTCTGATATTTGACACTGAATTCCTGAAGTCAGGAATTTTCACTTGCTCTTTAGAGAAGGACAATGCATTGTTATGAACAATTTAATTTGAATATGTGGAGACCTAAAATTTAGTTTAAATGTAGCCATATGCAGCTTCAAATATATTTTTTCTCCCATTTCTAAACAATAATGAATGAGTTTAGAATTCAAATCAAGAACAGTGGAGTTTTTGTGATATATTATTGATAAAGCACACTTATTCTAACAACATTTTCCAATGGAAAATACATTATTTGTTGGCTCTGTTAAAGCAAACTTGAACATAAGCCTATATTAAGCTTAAAAAAAAAATTCAGTATGTTGGAGGAAGGTTTGTAAACAGCCTTTTAAATAATTAGATGAAAAAATGCAACTTATTACCTTAATTAATAAAATGTTATTCTTTGAGTAGGTCTTCAGTTCACTTTTCCATGTGACTCAAAGAAAAAGTCCAGGATTATAACAATGTATTTCAGCATACAACAACCAAAAATATTTAATAGAACTTTAAGGAAATTATTTTCATTTTTCCTTTCCTAATGGCTCATTGAAGCTGCATAGGAGAAATAAGAATTTCCAGCTAGAAAAATATTCTAAAAACAAGAGTTTCTTGTTCTACTCTTACTCTTTCTAGTAGTTTTGAAATCCAAAAGTGCTTTCAGAACTCCCCCCTTGACACCTGAATTCCAGCAGGGATATGTTCCTGTGGGAAATGTATATATTTTTAAAATATACAAACCTTAATATTGTTTGGGAAATATACCTTGTTAACACAGTCCCTCAAGTTCCCTAGTTTAGCAGGTATTAACATAATGAAATTACTTTGTGAGCAGTTATTACTGCATTAACAGATTCTTGTTTTTTAATTTGCCTTGGCTTGGCTACTGCTGACAACCTGAGCTCGTAACAGAGAGCATCACTAGGGAAAATCAGGAATGAGGTATGAGTATATTAATTGAATATACCTAGGCCTGGGAGGTTCAGTCAAGAGGAATAATTTAAAGATAGATGAAAGGGGGGCTGCACTAAGACACACTGGCTCTCCTTAAATCATTTCAAAATAGGGAATAAAATCAGTAGGATCCAATTCAGGAAAAAATATATTTAATTTTGTTATAACAGATTGTGAGTACTGGCATTCGCTATTCTGATTGTGCATTAAATTTATGTAGATGAGTAACACAAATAAGAAAATAATGTAAAAAAATCCTGTATTTGTGGTTATAGGGTTAGGCAGGAAAACTTGTTAGCTGATGGGAAGGGTGAACTTCTCTTTCTCCTCCTTCCTCCTTCTCCTTCTCCTTCTCCTTCTCCTTCTCCTTCTCCTTCTCCTTCTCCTTCTCCTTCTCCTTCTCCTTCTCCTTCTCCTTCTCCTTCTCCTT
>NC_031780.1:20081903-20085576 GCF_001522545.3 Parus major | reverse complement strand
TTTAAATTAATATTTTATTTTCTGCTTTTTTGGTCAAATAACTTTTTCATCTTTTGAATATTAAGTTTCATTGAACAGCATAAGCTTTTCCTGTGTGTGGATTGATTAAGTTTAAGAGCCTGCCTTGGTACAGAGAGAACTACAGAGAATCTACAGGCTGGGTGACCTGGGAGCTTATGGAGGGCTCCAATGCAGATCTGGGATTCTCTTTGGGTTCTTTAAACAGACATATTTTCCCTATGATTTAAATTTTACATCTATATGTAACTAGAAAATGAATATTTAAAATGAAATATGCTGGGACTGCTCCATTAGTCCAGCAATGTGAAGCTGCATAGTCGGGAGTGTCCACGGAGCAGGGAAAAGCACAGGATGTCACTATCTGGCCTTGGATATCTTTTTATCTTTAAACACTGATAGTAATTCAAATGTTCCTGAAAAGAGTATACCTAATTTTGAGTAGGCTTTTATTTTTTTTAACTAGTCACTTATACTGATAGCTGGTTTAATTCTTTGTGGTCGTGTGTGTGAGGAACATTACTAGCAGGAAGAAGCAGTGCTTCCAATATTAATGCAAGCACTAAGCATTTTTAAATGTCATGTTTATAAGTTATGAAGGTGTCTTTAACATATTCACATGCCTCTGATTCCCATCAGCTGAAGTCACTAGGTAAGTTTCCAGTTAGCTGGAACTGCAGTGGGAGTTGCATTTCCAACCTAAAGAGATAAATCTGCATCCATTAATATCAAATCATATCTCATTATAGTTGCAGGGATAATAAGGCACGGATGGCTGGCTGGTGCAGCCTGAGAAGTGTGTTAGCTTTCAGCGTGCTTGGCAGGAGTTAAATGGGAAGGAACTGCATCAGAAGGGGAATTTTTCACAACTTGGGAAATCTTCTTGATGTGAAGAAAAAAGTTAATTCCAGCCCTGCCTCATTAATCAGACCTGCCTACAGTTAAGGAAATGTCACCTAAGTATATTTTGATTTCTGCTGTGTGCTGCTGCTGAAGATCCTTGTAAAACAGAAATAATTAGTTTTGTGCTCAAAGGCAAAGCAATGAGTTGGAATGTGCTTTATGAGTGACCTTTGTGGGGACTGCCCTGGGCACCTCCATGTGGTGCCTGTCACTACCAATAGTGGCTGCAGACTCAAGGTTGTTTCACCAGGCACACACAGGAATTGCTTTGTGTGTGTCTTATATGCTATGGATCATGCACACAATCTCTGCATTATGGCAGGGAGCAATAGCCTGGAATTAGGAATTATCCAGAAGGTCTAAACTAAAATCCATTTCTTAATGTGCTGTCCCAAGATTGAAATTAGGATTTCCCAGATGAGGCAATGAACCATTGCTCTGCCTGTGTTCTGGGAGCATTCTCTAACTCAAAAAAGGAAAACTGTCCAAGGAATTGGCTTCGCTGGGAAGTCCATGGGCAACTCACAGTGCACCTTACTGTTATTGGACTGTCACCTAATGAACCTTGCAAAGAGCAAAGCAGACATTAACTATTAAGCCTGGGTTTTGGTAAGCTCTGCTGTGACAGTGGGGTGTGAAATCATATAAAAATCCATGCATGAAGTCCCAAATAAAGAAGAATGGGATCATCATAACCTTATGTAAGGTCTGTAAACACAAACACTTAAATTCCTCAATTTAGGTCCTGCTTACCCTTCACTGAAAGCCCCAGGAGTCCCTGGGCTTGGACTTATTCTTGCCAAGTCTTTGTTATTATTCTTGGAAAAAATATTTGTGTTTCTAATCTTTCACTAAAGAAATTCATATTTTTCTGTAAAATCCTTATAAAGCCATTGACTTTTTTCCATTGAAAGTTGTGATATTATTGTATAAGCATACAAAATGTAGGAATCAAAAGTGGAGTAGCAAATTCCAGGAAACTGGTATGCCAAAGAAATGAAGAATATTGATGGTATAAGGAGTTCTGATGAAAATCAAAAAGAAAAGAAGAAAACAGCTGCAGTCTCTGTCCTTTCCATTTTGTAATAACTAAAATGGATGAGGATTAAATGACAGTTAGGGCAGGGAGGTTGTCAGGAGGCTGTTAAGTTAAAAAAGAAAGAATAAAGGGTCACTAATGTATATGATGAAAGCTTTTGCCAGTTCAAACATTGTGTCATGTTTTGAGCTCACTGGAAATGTTGCTCTAAAGAAGATCTCAGTACTCTAAAAACATGAGTGATGTGCCTGGTGTGTAAGAAGTCTGTGTTTACATCCATTTTCCCTAGAAATAAAAAAAAATAAATTATAACATAGAATTCCTTCTGAGTTCTTGCAGTTCAGGAAAAGAATAGCAATGTTTAGTTGAATTTCATTTCTGCTACCATTATTTTTGGGAAATACATAAAAAGTGATTCCTGAAGGCAATACTTTCTCTTACTTTTCCTGGCTTCTCTTCCTTGAGAATCAAACGTTGTTGAAGAATTGGAATACTCTACTGTTGTATATATGGTTTGGCCAAATCCCAGTGGGATAAGGCAGCTTTTTAGCAAATAGAGGAAGAATGAGGCAGAAATTATGTACTGCTAAAAGCAATGACTAGTAGTTTGGATAAACAAAAGTTAGAGCTGTTAATAGCCAAGGGAGCACCTCTAATTTAGGCTTTGAAAAGATGATAAACCAGAGGAAAGTTGTTTGGAAGCAAACAAACATATTTGGTAACAGAATATCTGAGAAATATTTTAAACTGTTTATCATTCAGCTGTGCAGAATAGATGTCTAATCTCTCCCACTGCTGTGGCTAAAGATTTAGAGGATTTTGCACAAACCTTTTCTAAGTCCTTGAAGACATCCAATTTAGCAAATGGCAAAGAATTTGTGGCAGGAGAAAAATAAATCATTTCAGCCAAGTTTCCCAAATTTGGGTTATTGGTGGATAGACATCAGGACCGGACTGTTGGGACAGATCTTGCTTGTCCCCTTCACCCCAACCCCTTCATTCAAGGCCTCAGGAAGTTTAACGAAGACAAACTTGCTTGTGGGATAGAATCATGGAATGGTTTGGGTTGGGAGGAACCTTAAAGCTCATCTTGCTTCACCTGCTACCATGGGCAGGGACACCTTCCACTATCCCAGGCTGCTCAGAGCTCCATCCAGCCTGACACTTCCAGGGGTCCAGGGGCAGCCACAGCAAAGAGAATTTCAGTTGGACACAGAATAAAACTTGTCGTCATGAGAGCTGCTTGAAGCAGGACCCAGACAGCTCAGGCAAATCTCCATCCATGGAGCTTTTCAATACTTGTCTGGGCAAGGCCCTGGATAACATGAAACTGCTTTGAAGCTGCCTCTGCTTTGAGTGGGATGTTGGAACAGATGATTTCTGAAGCCTCCTTCCAGCATAAATTTTCCTCTGGTTCAAAGTGAGTGTCTTGGTTTTGGAAGACAGGTGTCTGCTAGGGAGGACAGGAGCCTCCCTTGGAATGAAAAATACAGACCCCTTCCCTCTGAATTAGGATAATCCTGAAATCAAGGGGCTCTCAGGCAGAGATCTGGGGATAGGAATAGCAGTTCTTTACTAGTGTGTATAACGAGGCACACAAACAACAATAACTACAGCGTTACCAACAAAACAGAACCAGGGACCCCGTGACAGCTTTCTCTGCTGAGACGGGAAGGGATGGAGGAGAGGCTTTGCTTCACAAACCCCCTCGGG
>NC_031780.1:20064807-20081326 GCF_001522545.3 Parus major | reverse complement strand
GCTGAACTCTTTGTCTTTTCTCAAGCACCTACCAAGTACCCGCAGTTAGGATTTCCCCGCAACTAATGGGCAAAAATTCCACGGGCAAGCCAGAACTAAAAAAAGGACACCTAACCCCCAACAGTGAGCAACATCAGTGACTCCATGGGCTTTGATTTCAAAAGGGGTCTTAGCGTTTAGAGGCTGCTGAGGGCTGGTTTGATCCCTCTTTCTCTCAGCAGACATACAACCAAGTTTATTGCAAATCTTCTCATTGAAATGATGAGTTGCATCTATCCCAGTGTGATCAATGCTGTTAAATCTAATTAGTGCAATTTTACTGGGGAGTTTTAAGAGACTATGGAAAATGAGTTTTTTCAAATCCCCTCTAGAAATCTCACGTTTATTTCCATCATGGTGCAGGTTATAAAAAGTGACAGGTAGTGAAAAACAAATCAGCCTTGCACTTACTTTTCAGTGCATCAGCTTGTTCAGGCTAATGAACTATAACGGCTTATTTGTAGGATAGTTTTGTTATCATTGTCCACATTTTTGAAATCTCCACATGAGCTTTTATCCAGAACTGCTTTTTCTCTTCCCTTTGACTTTAAAACTGTCTTTGCCTCAGTCAGTGTTGTGGTGGTTTGGCAGCTTCAGACAACCCTAATCTTTTCCCCATTTTTTTCAGAAATATCATCACTGATTTATTTATTTACTTTGAAGATATTGGGAATCTCAGTCGTCCCTTAAATTCTTTATTTTACTTTTCCATAGATGGATATTCTTCTTGTATGTGTCCTGGGGTGACTTTATGATCCTGGTATTCCCAAACTTTATGGTTTATGTTATATATCAAGTTCTGCACCTTTAAGGCTGGCTTTGAGCGCAAGGGAAGTTGAAACTGCTGGAGGCTGATGGGAGTTATTTCTCCTAGCCAATAACTAATTATTTCTGAGAACTGACAGTGGTTTTTTGACCATTGAAAAGTGAGATCAACCTGTGAACACCTACCTTAAGATGTAAGCCTGGGAATTTCTTGCTCTCTTTGGTTTCCTTGGCCTCCTCCGGCCCCCACCAGGCCGGGCAAGGCCACGGAGCAGGGGGAGAAGGAAAAGGCCAGCCTGACTCGGTTGCAGTTTCTACCGCTCAACTGAAACCTGACACCATGAACATCTGCAGCTTGAGCAAAACTTTAACTCTTTTACTACCTGGATGAAACTTTCAGATTAATCTTTTTTTTTTTTTTTTTCCCCAGAGAGAGAGGGGAAGAGAGAGAGGGATGATCAACATGTAAGGAGACACCATAAAATTATCAAAGACAGTGAAGAAAGGAATTAAGTTTAGAGGGGGAAGAGAAAATAAGGAGATGCTTTAATAAGCTGAAATATTTTGCTGTTAAAGCTATGGAGAGGACAGTAGTGTTCTGAAAAAAAACTCCTTTAATTAATGACAGAGTATATTGAGAGGAATGGAGTGTTCAAAGTGTGGATTTTGAGCAAATAGTGAAGTGGTTGGGATACAGTGAGGTGCTGGAACAGAGGGGGAGAAGTAATAGTTGAAGATTTGTGGCCGTTAAGAGGCAAAGAGAAAACTTCTGTTTCCAGAGAGGCTCACAAAAACAGATGAAGAGAACTTTTGCCTTTGAATAACTCATCCTTAAAAATGACATCCCTAGACTCATTTGACCCCTAACACACTTCAGAGTGATGTGAAATGTCAGGAGTAAACTGATGGCAGAATTTCCGGGCAGCTGGCATCAGAGAAATAGAAAGCTATGAAAAAGACAGTTTTCTTGGGAAAAACTCCATAGATTAACAGAAGAAGACTTCTTTTTCTCTACAAAGACTGATGAAAAGACTACAGCAAGAATTGGGACTGTTTTAAACACCAAAGTTTCTTTGTCTCTATGTTGTCATGTAAACAAGGGAATGGTTGGGTAGCTGGGGGAAAAAAGGGTTTCTGGAGGTTTTATTCTGTTTTCTTATTCTTGTAGTTTTTGTTAATAAACTTTCTTTGTTCCTTATAAGTTTTAAGCCTGTTTTGCTCCTGTTCTAATCCATATTTCACAGCAAGAAATAAGTAAGTTTTGTAGTGATTTTTTAGTTACTGCTTTAAAACCACGACAGTATGTCAGCTAATGTACAGTTTCTTGTAATATTGCTAATGTACTGTTCAGTTTCCTTTGAGGTTCACTTATAATTATATCATTGCTACTGTGTTTTGCTATGATGGAACTCCAGGCAACCCCTGCATTTTTGGGTAGTTTGTTTTCTTTTTTATGCTGACAAGATGTGGAATCAATACACCAGTAGGTTCAATGCCTCATGAATGTTCACATGAGTTATTCCACAATAAGAGAGTAATATTCCTTCTTTTTGGTCTTGCCACAGTTTGCATTTCTCATTAATGTTCTATTATGATATGTGTAGATTATTCCAGTTGAGTGTTCAAATGCCAGTCATTCCTTGTAGTTAATTTTGAATAGTTATATATAACTTAAATAACTTGGGTGACAAAAAAGAGTTCTGTCTATAAATAAGACCAGACACAATGGCCTAAAAATACACCAGTAACTTGTGACTTTCTCCAGTCAATGTGCAGTGCTTACATTGCTGTTCAGAAGTGTAACCATTTCTGTTGATATTACACAAAATATAATATTTGTTTTTTGTCTCTACAATCTGAAGATGATCTTTCTCTTGCTGGGTCTGCATATTTTAGACACAGATCTTCCAAGAAAAGCAGAATAATACAGTTGCAAGAGAAGATCATTTGCTTAGTGCATTAAATAAATTTTTTAAAAGTGCCAACCCATATCCAAGTTCAGGACATGTGACTAGAATCAAACTTAACTTACGATACTGTGATCTCTATTAAAATAAATATTTTATAAGCAAAGATAAGTTGAGCATTTTTAAATATACCTTTGGGCTTTTTATTTCCTCTGGGAAAAGAGAAAAGTGTTTGGCAAGAGTTCTTAAATGGATAAGTAAGCAGTGTCTTATTTTAGTGCCAAGGGCACCCTAAGGGGCTTGGCCAAAATTACTGAAACAGAACCTGGGGGAGCAGGAGGACAGCAGGAAGTCGGCTCTTCTGGGCTCCTGCTTGAAGGGGGAGCTTTCCTTAGTGACTGGTGATGTTGGTTTGGTTGTTGGGTTTGGGTTTTTTAGTTTCTCTTCATATTATTTGAAACTTGCTGGAATTCACAGAGTCCCTGTGAATCTCAAATTTCCTGGGGCACGGGGGAGATAACGAGAGGTAATGTATAAGTTTGAAACATTTATTTCAAACTTTCTTTTTTTAACCAAAAGGAAATCCCCAAATTTTTCTTTTTATGTTTCATATTTTATTCCATATTTGATTTCATATTTGGAATGATTTGATAATGAGGAGAGTGAAGAGGAATTTATAATGTGTCAATTGATAGCAATTATGGCAGTAAAAGGGATCTTAACTGCCTTGTATTGGATGATGCCACTTACGTGTGGGGTTGTTGCCTGCTGATATCATCCATGGTCAAAGGTAGATTCTTTAGAGAAAATTTATGAAGTTCACAACAAAAACCCTTTTTAAAAAAAATCACACTATTCTGTATAATGAAATGATTTCTACTTCTTTCAGGTGAGTTTTTTATCTAAACGATGGGTAGTATTTACAAATCAGTGGTAACAGGAGGCATTTCTGTGATGCTTTTGAATAAAGGTAAAGAACAAATAATTGAGAAATGCTTTCACTAATGAAGAATTGTTTTATTTGGGTTTCAAATTCTGCCTGTGCCACAGGAATACTCTGAGACATCCTATGAAAGTAGATCTGTTAAAACACTGGCAAATCAGGACAAAAAATAATGTAGCTGCTATTTTTTGGCAGAATACACCTTCATTTTCAATTGTTCCCTCCCTGATAGTAATAAACCGAGAAAAAAAAAATACCCTCTAGGAGTGACAAGACTGCATGGAAATTAGGATTAATATAGTTGATTTACATCGTGTTAACATTTTAAAGCAAATGTGGGCTGTGTATTCTCTGCTAGAAAGCAGCCAAAAATAGACACCTTTCTATTGTATCCTTCTGCATTAATTATGTGGCTATTCTGACATGAATTGCTTCTCCCAGTACTTCATATGTCAAGGAGTATTTATGTCTGAAACTCCTCACTGTGGTTTTGCAGTTGAGAAATCTCTATAAAAAAATTTTAAAAAATTAAAAAAGGAAAAAATAGCAGTATTATTAATTGGATTTTATTTGGGATCTTTACTGTGCTGTTCACACCACTCATTTCTAATTGTCTAGACTTAGACAGGAAGAAAAACTTGAAGCAGTTTGAATGTATAAAGAGCTTTTCTTGGCCATACTCTCTGCATTGGTGACCGAGGAATTGCCTTGATGCTCCTCCCTTTTCTCTGGATTGGTTTGCACTTGGAGAAGATGTTCCTTGTCCTCTGGTGAAATCAGGAATACACCAGGACTGCAGCAGTTTTCTATTTTCCCTTTAGCCCCAAAGTTCATCCCTGCTGTTTCCCCAAAGGCTGATCAGCTGGCACAATGAAAATGCAGAACTTCAAGGTTAAAGTAAGGAGGAAGTCCATTGGTTTCAATTTTAATATTCATTTAAGGGAAGAACTAATGACATTGAAGACATCTATAATACAGGGAGAAAATGGAAAAGCTTCCTTACGTGTGTCTATTAGTACTCTGCTTTATGACTGAGGAAGAAATTTGTCACAGAAAGAGACAGAATCCTTCACCACATTTTATCCTTGTTTCAAAGGCTATGGCTCCTTATCTCAATAAAGGATAATCTCTGGTAATTTTTGTATTGGTGAATCAACAATTTTGTATTTGATGTTGAATCAACATGTTTAAAAAATGAGTGATCTTAGAATTATTCCAAATACTACAGAACTAATATTGCCCTTTTTTTTTTTTTTTTTTAACATATCTATTCAGAGTTGTCCGAAGAATTTATTTGGCTAATTTTAAAAGTCATTTGTGTTGGATTTATGTAGACTTATGAACAGGTGAGAACACAAGCCAAGAATTTTTGCAGGAACAGCACTTTTAGATAAAAACTGAGAATGGAAATGGAATATGAATTTTAAGTCGTAGCAAGCAGAGGGGAAAATTAGATATCCTCAGCAGAAACAAGATTCTAATTTATTTAGAGACAGAAACAGAACATGAAAAAATGCTTAATCAAATTAGATAATTTTTATAACATCAGAAATGAAATATTAAAATGGACTCTTTAGATAACACTGGTTAAGGACCACAGATTTTCTCCAGAAAGAAGGCAGATTAAGAGAATTAATTAGAGAATACTGTGGTCTTATCTTGTATTCTGAACATCGAGAAATCTGTTACTAAACTTACTTTAAAACTAATTCAGTCATATATAGCTGCAATAAGGCATCAGGGAACAGTAACAAAAAATATAAACAGGCTGGTTTGCCTTTGTTTAAGGTAATTAAGGATTATTTTTTTATCATTCATACAGAAAACAGCATGAGGGATGGAATGATTGATTTGAGTCAGCTCAGATCAAAAACAGGAAGGTGACCTATGTAGGGCTTTTCAATTACGCTTTTAATTTGGACTTGAAGCCAAGTTTCACAGGATTTCAGCTTGGGGGTTTCCTTGACAGAAAATAAAAGCAGTGTGAGCATGAACAGAATAAAAAAGCAGTAAGTTTATTGTCAGTGAGGAATTAATTTTTTATTAATATTATAAAGTTTGTCTAATTTTCAAATTTGCTGCAGAACTATCACCTACATAATTTATTCATCTAAATGCACAGAAAAACTTCTGTCCAAGCTCACAATGCCTAAGTTCTTGCTGCTAGTGGCAGGGAATAGAAAGAAACAATTCCATGCTTTTTTAAGACTACTTGTTCTATTGCATTTTATCTTACAAGTTAGAATTTAAAGCAAAGCATTTATCCAACCCAAATTTTTATCTATAAAATCTATAGGATCTTATTGCCTCCATGCATATGTATGATGATTGTTACTCTTTTTATAAATAAATACCAGTATATAAGGTGACAGATTCCCTTGGAGTACATTAAATTTATAACATTTCACATTGTCATTACAATAACTGTCAAAATAATAGCTTCACATTTCTGTTCTGTTCCCATTACCACCTTCAGAGAGATTTGGAATTTTAGACTCATATATTCAAAGAATATGGGGAATACACTATACACTGTGACCTTTTCAATATTCCATAACTGCGTTGCTGAAAATTTTACTTACCTTCCTTGTTTACCGCTCTTCTCTTTCCCGTATAGTTAATTGTGTGGGGAAGAGTTGAAATGGTGACCTTTCCAGGGTTTTGTATTTCCATTGGCCAAAAGATACATCAAACTTATATAGTGGTTAACAACACAATGTTCTCTTTGCTTAGAACAGGTAATACAGAAAATTTTTGTGACTCTGTGGAAATGAAGGGAATGCAAAGAACAGCATTTTATTTCAAAAATGTTCCCAACAATAATAAAAAGAAGAGTATCTGTAATACATAGTTCTTGGAATGTCCAGCTCCCTGAATCATAGGCATTTATAGACATTCCTGACATTTAATTTAGGAGATTTTTGACTCCAAACCTCTTTTGAATTCATGTATATTTTTCTGCCTGGATAGTACTTGCAGTAATGCTTCTCTTTTTGTTTCAATATTGAAATGAGAATGGAGAATCATCCTCAGTGCATGTCTCTTATTCAGCAGTACTGAGAGCAGCAGGGTGATCTTTTCCATCCCAGTAATCCTTTAGGGTTAGTGACTTGGAAGCATGCTGTAAATGCTGAACATCTGTTAGCCTTTAACCTGGGAACTAATTGCATTTAATCTGTTTGTTCTCCTTGTGCTGTGCACTCTGCCGATACTGAGTATATGGAACCTCAGTCCAGATTGGTGGGGATTGTGTTTGTTTTCTTATTGTAATTTCTCAGTGCTAAAAGGAGTGGGAAGGGTATGGAGGGGGAAAAAAAAACCTTTCAGCAAAGGGATGGAAGGAGGATTTAAAATGTCTGCATAATCTTGAAAAGGAGCAGAGAGAGATTAACTCTTAGTTTTAAATATGGATGGTGAACTGAGCACACTTCCCTTTACCACCCTCTTGGCAACCCTGCATGGTGAGAGTGTAGTGGTGTAAAGAAATCATATATTTATGACTGATTATTGTCATCATGAGACCCCACCATGGACACTTCTGGTACCCCAACATTAAAAAGAACTGTGGAACTGTTGGGGTAAGGAGGAGCCATGGAGGTGCTGAGGGGACTGGAGCACGTCTGCTGTGGAGCCAGGCTGGGAGAGCTGGGGCTGCTCAGCCTGGAGAGGAGAAGGTTGTGTGGAGACCCCAGAGCTCCTCACAGAGTCTGAGGGGCTGCAGGGACCCCAGAGAGAGACAATTCCTCAGGAACTGCAGTGACAGGACAAGGGGGGTTACAGACTGACAGAGGGGAAATTTACATTGGATATTAGGAAGGAATTCATCCCTGTGAGGGTGGGCAGGCCCTGGCACAGGGTGTCCAGAGAAGCTGTGGCTGTCCCTGGATTTCTGGCAGTGCCCAAGGCCAGGTTGGACCAGGCTTGGAGCAGCCTGGGATAGTAGAAAGTGTCATAAATAGAGACATGGAATCAGGAATTTTAAATTCCATGTCCTATATTGTGATTTTCAAGTACTTTGTACATGATCCATAGCAATTCAAAATTATGTGTTTTTTGTAAGGAATAAACTCAAATAATGGGAAAAAATGTTTGCCAGCCATAGACTACAGCAAGGAGAACTTATGGTGTAAAGCAATCATTGAACAGGTTTGCTCCTTTGGCTGTACTGGGATGCAGTAGTGAGAGTGCCCACAGCACTGGCAGCTTCCTGGAGCTGCCATCAAGGCAGAAGCCATGTGAGATGCCACCCATTCCTCCAGCTCAAACTTCCAGGCTGTTCCAGACATTTCTTATCCATTCTCTGAGCAGTACCTGCAGCTCTTGCGTGGGTCAAGACAATAAAGAGAGCATTTAGGACAGACAGCTGCTGTGAGAATCCATCAAGAGGAGAGATTTCCATCTGTTCCAACATTGAAAATTGTTTATGAACTTGTGGCAGTCTTTCTTTAGAGCCAGACTCGAGCAGTTCCATTTGTTAGAACATGGATACTTTCATTTCCAGGCATCACCTGAGATACACATATGTGTACACTACACAAAAAATTACACACGTTCCCTATTTTAATACTGATTTTAAAGGACTATAACTTCATGTATCTTCTTTATAATATTTTAACGGCTTAACTGCTATGTCATGGCAATGCTTATCAGGAAACACTGAAAAGCTTTAATTAGTTTATACTTTGATTAGTTATGAATGCATGCAAAATTTAACTATTTCCCCAGGAGCAAATAAATTCCACATTTATTATGTTACATAAAAGTTATGGAATGATTTAGAGTAATTAAGCTATAGGCTGTTTTATTTGGGATTTAGCTCATCTAAATGATGCATAAAATTAATCTCAGAAAAATATTTAATATGATAGTGCATCGTGAGAAAGAAGCGTTAGGATCTTCTCAGAAGGAGTTTTTTTATAAGAAATTAATCTTATGGTAGTGAGATACAGGTATTCTATGTAAACCAACAGCATTGTAGTGGGGCCCTAATTTCTCAAATTAAACAAATCAAATAAAATTGTCCTCAAGAAGAATGAAAAATTCAGAAGTGTAAAAGAAGACAGAATTTAAAGCAAAAGAAGAGAGTGTAATTAGGAAATCTGAATAAAAACTTGGGAAATCAGAGAAGGAATGCAGGTAATAAGAAAAGGCTAGAAGAAAAATCAAAAAGAACAAGTTCTCAAAATCAGCTTTGATAATTAAGAAATTGAGTTTTACTATTGAAATAATATTTATCATCTGTTGCCTGTTTAAAGCAACTTAAGCTCCTTCTGCCCAGGGTTAATGTTGTACCACTGACAACTCTGGATCAAATACTGCCAACTGTTTTCCAAGAGAATTTATTGATAACTAACACTGAGAATTGCTTACATGAGTGATGTGAGGACAGAGGAATTATTCTGTATGTTAGAGCTACATTAAGAATCCCACAGGTTAATAGTTACAGCCATATGTTAAACACATTGGTCAGTTTGACGGACAAAATAATGGAAGTGGATGAGTGAAGAATACAGGAAATGAAGGGGATCAAAGTAGTTTCAGGATTATGTGGAATGAGTGGATGAATGAATGAATGAATGAATGAACGAATGAATGCA
This sequence comes from Parus major, assembly GCF_001522545.3. Lineage (NCBI taxonomy): Eukaryota > Metazoa > Chordata > Aves > Passeriformes > Paridae > Parus > Parus major. The sequence goes on along the minus strand of NC_031780.1, from coordinate 20,072,075 downwards.
TGAATGAATGAATTTAATTAATTAATTAATGGTAAAGTTAAGCACTTCAGTGTCTTAGTGATTTTGTCTCCATTTCCGCTTGTTATATATGGAAATTATGGTCATGAAATCATAGGATAGTTTGGCTTGGAAGGACACCTTCCATTATCCCAGGTGGCTCCAAGTCCCAATGTCCAACCTGGCCGTGGGCACTACCAGGGATCCAGGGACAGCCCCAGCTGCTCTGGGCACCCTGTGCCAGGGCCTGCCCACCCTGCCAGGGAACAATCCCTGCCCAATATCCCATCTCTCCCTGCCCTCTGACAGTGTGAGCCATTCCTCCTGGTCCTTCATTCCAGGCTCTTGTAAATAATTTCTCTGCATCTTTCTTGTCATCTCCCTTCAGGATATTACATAAGGGCATATAATATAATCCACGACATCTCACTGCAGTGGTTTTACAGGAGTGGGCTAAGAAGCTCAGGTGGCAGACACAGTGAAAACTCTCACAGTTTTTAACATTTTATAGAGCCCCAGGAGTGTGACTGTGCTGAGGAATAGATGGAGTTTCAATGCATTAGGAATAGATTTTTATTCAAAGACTTTCTAAAGTTAGACTGAGTTACCACTGCATTGAAAGGGAAGAAGTTCTGTGAAGTTTTACAAACAGCTGATGCTTCAAGAAACTACATAAAGCTGAATGATTCTTGATGTATACATGTCCAATGCTGCAAGAGAGCACTTGCCATCTTTTCTCACCCTCAAAAAAGGGTTCCTCAGAAACCAGTGAGGATGCTGAAGCTTTATTTGGGATTACTTTGGGGCTAGAACACAGCTCCTCATTTCATCTTCTCATCAGTTTCACAAGCTCCTTGTTCCAAAAGTAGTGTGGAATGTGAGAGGGCTCAAATTCTACCACACCCTAGAAAGGAAAACTTTGCAGTGGTCATTTCTACATAAAGGAAAATGATCCCCTGAGTCCCAAAACCTCCCAATGTAGCAAGTAGAAATTTTTTACAGCTGTCATGCTCCTGAAGGTATCACATCTTTGTTTCTGTTGAAATGCAAACTATGCATCTTGAAGTCCAGGCATCATGGATAAATCTGACTTTCATGGCAAATGGAGAAGAATTTGATTGTAGGAAAAAACTGTTTTAGAATTCTGCCTGAAATTTGGGCAGTGTTCTCAAATATACTTTCTTGTATTCTACCATCACAGATTTTGAAGGCTTGGAATAAATCATGCACTTTTTATTTAAAACTTAAATGGAAAGTGGCCAACTCTAAAAATTCGCTCCATCAGGTGGTATGAAAATTGATTTCAGAAAGTTCAGAGATTTTAATGGAGGAAATCTTCAGCAAGTCAGTGTGTGCTCTTACTTGATATAAACAACAATGCTGTGAGACAAAGGAAACAAGGAAATATAGGTGTACTCAGTCATTCTGATTTCATCTAAGCTTTATTACTATCTACAAAAGGGCAATATTAAATGATAACATTATTTAGTTAATGAAAACTCCATGAAGAAGCTGCAATTCTCTGTTGTAACACTGATATATTGACAGTAAGGAAACCTCTGCTTTCTCAGTTGGATGTCACTAATTAATATCTTGCTTTCTAATTAGCTTCTTTCCTTCTCATCGGAATGTTGATTTCTAAAACAAATGTCCATGTTGCCAGCATGTGCTGTTTTCCAGCAGAACACAGCATCTGGTTGCCCACCAATTAATATAAAATAGGGAGAAACTGCTGAGTTTATTATGAATACCAGAAACTATAGGAGGTACAAGCATTAAATAGATGTTGGTTTATCATTGTTTTCAACATGCAAAGAGATTAAGGTTGACCTTTGTGAAGTTTATGTGGATGTCAGTGGGACAATGGGCTTATTTTAACATTTTTTGAAAAAAATTTAATAATATTAAATTTATATTTTCTAGGAAACTTTAAAGTAAAAATATTCTCTGAAAAATTGGGCTGTATCTAAAATCGAAAGAAAATTCTAATAAATATGTAACAAAAATAACAGAATTGTGTTTTAAAAGACCTTTTTCTTATGGGGCAGATGTAACCCCAAAACATCTTCAAAGAGGCTGGGGTACATTTGAGCAAAGGGAATACGGAGTTCATGTAAATACTACTGTTCTTCAGACATTTCTGTCATTGTTTAAATGTCTCTTCTTGCTGTTTTCTCCTCTCAGGCCTCCAGCTCTGCCTCAGGACACCTCTGTTCCTGTGGTCCTCTCTCCTTGGTCCACATAGGAGAGCAGAGATGGGCAGGGAAGCACCAGCAATGTGTGTGTGTGAATCAGCTTTATCAACTTTCCATGTCGTTTTTCCCCTTTTTATCACAGACATGCTGAGTGGCAGTAACTGGAAGATGACCAGCTAATCCATGGAAGTTACTCCCAATTTCCATGAATACAGGGATGAGTGCAATTTCTAGTTCTAGAGTGTTCCATGGGTTGTGAGTATTGCGCACCCCAGGATTGGGGAAATGGTAACAGTGCTGGGGAAAAAAAAATGGGCCCCTTAAAAACTCTTAAATCCCTTGTTTCGCTGATACCGAGGTCTTTTTATACGGTAAGATCCTGTCCTAAGTTAGGTTCTGTCCAGGGTAAGGCAGCAATGGCAACATTGTTTGACCTGAAGATGGGCAGGGACACCTCCCACTGTCCCAGGCTGCTCCAGCCCCAATGTCCAGCCTGGCCTTGGGCACTGCCAGGGATCCAGGGGCAGCCCCAGCTGCTCTGGGCACCCTGTGCCAGGGCCTGTCCACCCTCCTAGGGAGCAATTCCTTCCCAATTTCCCATCTAACCCTATTTTCTGTGAATATGAACCTATGCCCCCTTGTCCTGTCACTTCATGCCCTCATAAATCATCTCTCTAAGAAAGTTTCATCTTCAAACCTGAGGAGCTGGTCTTGGATGACCCTTCCAGTGCTTCTGGGGATAATGTGATGTGTGGGACACAACAGTTCAGTGTACTGGAAGTTATTAAAGCTCTTTTTTCTTTTTTTTTTCAGGAAAATTTTCTGGATCTCCAAATGCTGTTGTAAATATCACTGTACATAAGCACATTAATGATCAAATATTAGATTACCCTTTTGTGATATTTTCTCAGCTTTAATTTTTATTTAATTGAGACTATTAGTAGGGCTGTAACATTTAGAAAAATGGCTGCTGTAAGGTCAGGTGCTGTTTATCTAAAAGTACATATTTGTCCAGCAAACTAATATTTTTAAGACATTGTAATATTAGCCACCCTATATACATTTTCTCAGAGGTTGTACTGAAGTAGGGCTTTTAAAGCTGTTAAAATAATATTTAAAAAAAGTTATTACAAAGAGCTTTTTAATAATGGAATTTTCAGAGCCATAATATTGGCTGATATAATTTTGTCAGCTTTCCATCTGAAAGACAAGTTTGAGTAACATTTAATATAAAGTTAGGACATTCTTTTTTTGTAAATACTTTGTGCCTCAGTTTTCCTTTCCTCATCAAATGTGCAGTTCTTATGTACCTACTAATTCTCTTTGATTTCTTTTCTGAATATAGATTTTTTTATTTGAGTCCAAATTTCAAGATGTTTAAAGCACCCATTCTAAAAAGTATCAGTCTTTAATTATATAGGGTACAATGCTGTTAAAACATCTTGCTGTAGTTCCCCACATGTAAAACTATATATATGTGAAGTGTAAATTTTGAATTGTTTACCTTGAAGTTTTCTACAGTTCATAGATAAGTCTTTTTTTTCCTTTTTTGCCAATACACATGGGATCCAGCCACACTCTTTGTTCCAAAAGGTAAATCTTCCCTTAGTTTAGAAAGCCTGCCAGATCAGAGGAATTAATCAGGAATCCTTCTGTTTTCCCAGTTAGGTATATGAAGCTCCTTGTTGAGGTCCTATAGGATGACTCCTGCCACACTGAGAACACTGTGAACAGTATTATTTTTTTTTAAGGAATACTTTTCTACTAATGTATCATAGCTTGGAAAGGATTTGTTAGGTTTTTTTGGCTTTATCCTGACATTAGAGGATTATTCTCTGAAATTTATCATCCAGTATAGTCCATTAATCTTGTCAGTTTTCTATTTTATTTTTTTTTAAATATCAGATCTTTCAAATCCTGTTTATTTTCCTGTTACTCATAAACCATTTTCCTCAGAGATTTATAGAGAGTACATTAGATGATATTGGCAGGGAAACTATTCCTTATGAATGAATGTAGTAAGGTTCATGTAAGTCTGAAAGATGCTCTCGGGATTCTTTCCATTGCTGGGAATAAGTGAATGGGAATTCTGTATTCCCTTTTTTCACCTAGTGTGGGAATATCTTTATGCTGATATAGACACATTTATAGCTTTAATTGCTGGCATTATAGTAGAAAAACCCTGTTCACAGAAAGTAAAAGGCTTGAGAAACAATATAAATTCAGTTAAAACACACAGAATTGATTAGACATTAAAAAGTCCCTTCAAAACACTTCTTTCTTCTATGTCTTTTCAATTATTCAAGAATCTTGTAGGCACAAATCTGCTGGAGTTCCATGAGCCGTAACTTGTCTGCTTTTGGTGCCTCCTCCTTGAGGGATATTTTGCTCTAGGATTCCAAATGAAAAATGTAGCTTTTAGGAGAACTGTCTTACATAAATTTTTCCTTAATTTAAATAATTCCTAGCATAAGAAGATTCGTCTCTTGAGCAAAGTCTTTCTACTTCTAGGTAGAGGTATTTCTGCTTCCTGCTGAAATTAGTGGTTTTCTTTGCTTTTAAGCATGTACCCGTAATTTGAATAGAATCAGCTCCTACAGGCACATATTTGAAATATCATAATAATGTTTCCTTTGCCTCCTAATTAATTTATGCAAAATGAAAGAGAGTATTTTTTTTCTTTATTCTGTCTATGAGGTTACTTATCCTAAGATTAAAGTCTGGGAAAAACATGGAATTGCCATTCATTTCTCTTATTTGAAATGCTCCTCTAAAACAATTAATTCCTCTTTTTAGTTGGAGTGTTCTGAATTTAAGCAGCTACTGAGATTGATGTGGACCTTTGATGTTGTAATCAGAATTCTTTTCTGAAGGCTGATTTTCATGATTATAAAATTTTCTGAATTGTGTTCCTCCTTGTAAACCCACAAAAATCTTGAACTACAAGATGTGCTTTCATGTTGAATTGCACTTGTTATGTTGTATGTAATTGCTGAAGATGTGTGTGTTCATAATACTGAAACTGAAGAAAATTGGACAGATTTCCCCGCCCCCCCCCAAGTGGAGGTTTAAAATTTCTTTTTATCTACAAGTGAAATTCATGAGCAGCAATAATGAGAAATATTCACTACAAATAATTGAAAATATCATTAATAGAGTCAGGTTAACTAAGTGTAAGAGGAAACCAAGAGGAATTGTATTTTGGGGGTTGGGGAGTGCAGGAGAGAGATAGGGAAATTTGGGACCTTTAACTGATGTCCTAAACAAGAAATCACTGAACACTGGGTTCAAAATTCTTTCATCTGACCCTGCATCCTTTCATTTAATTTCTTTTCATCAAATCCCTGGTGGATTGATGGAGGCTCTTTTATTCACTTAAAGGTCTTCTCACACTGTCACTAGTAGGCGCAAAAGACTGGGCCTACTGAAAGTTATTTTACACTGATTTTTTTTGAAAGCCTCTGATTTTTCTTATCTCAATTGACATTGCAGCCAGCAGTAGATTTGGTTTGGATTTTTTTTCCTCCTCAACTGCAGTTCTTCTGATGTAATTAGAAGCAAAACAGATATATGTAAATATATGTAAGCACTTTTTTTGTTATTTTTTTAGCTTCAATAAACCAGTTCCACATCTGTTGTCTCACATGTGCTGCCCTAGCCCTCAGCACACTGGGCTGTGCCTTTGACCCATTTGATTTATAGAAGTCTGAAGTTCATTTTCTGTGCTCAGCAGCCTCTCTATCTCAGCCAGTCTATGTGAGTGAGTAGATGCCAGAAGAGGAAGCAAGAAGGGTTTGTGATAAATGGTTGCTCAAGCATATGCATGTATAGTTGTGAGAAAATCAGAGTGGCTGATATTGTCAGGTAACTTGGATAATTACCTGAGAATTGAAGGGTGGCAGCTGTGATGGGAATTTTCCAAAAAGTGAGATCTGAGTATCTTTGAACTTCTAAATGTGGTATTTCGACCAAGCAAATTAATACAAGGATAGAAGTAGTAGACACATGGGTAGGTATGATATAACTCGGAAAAAAAATGGTGTAGATCTGTAAGGAAAGTTTTTTCTGTACTTTCTGAAGCAAAATGCAGCCACCATTTTAATACAAAGTGCGTTGATACTTGTAATAGCTTTACGTTTTCTAATAAACCAAATCATTTAAATGTTTTGAAGTTGGTTATTAATTGCCATATAAGCAACACAGAAATTGCCAGGTAACAATTTTTTGAGTGTTGTTGTGATGCAAAGAGTGGAATATAGGAGGATTCCAGCTGTTTCCACTACTTTTTATTTATGATTCAGTGATTGCCAAGCATAAATTGTCATATATGTAATTTGGAAATTTTTAAGACATTGCAGTACTAAATCTGTTGATAAAAGTAACACCCAGTAGTGTAAGCCACTTTTACAGGGAAAAATATTGAGCCTGTTAGTTCCTATAAACCTGTGGTACTTGCAACATGCTCCTTAACAATTACTGGCATGAAAGAAATTTGAATATGGATTTGTATATTGGACTTGTCAACTGGAGAGAAAACAAGGACTGGTAATATCCAAACAGAGATGCCAAAATAACAGCAAGTTCCCTAATCTGCAGTTTACTGGTTCAAATTTTTACTAGTTACTGTGCTCTGAAGTTTTTGTTCAGCTAACACAGTAAATGGATACAATCCCCAGAAAGCTAAAGAGCAGCCATGCTCTCTTCTGGGGATGACCAAACTGCTTATGGTTTTGCTAAATCTTTTTTTTATTTTGACCAGTCTCAATGTCTTTCTGTGGCAATCAGTGGGACTGCTCCTAGTTTATAAGAGCAGTGGTGAGAAGGTTATATGGATTTACAATGGAGAGCAGTGTTCCAGTTTTCGCAGAATCCCAGAAACATTTAGATTGGAAAATCCCTCCCAGCCCAAGGAGTCCCAGCTGTGCCCAATCCCCACCCTGTCCCCAGCCCAGAGCCCTGAGTGCCACCTCCAGCCCTTCCTGGGACACCTCCAGGGATGGGCACTGCAAACCTCCCTGGGCACTTCCAATCCCTGAGCTCCCTTTCCATGGGGAAATTCCTGCTCTGTGCCCCCTG
>NC_031780.1:20061032-20063777 GCF_001522545.3 Parus major | reverse complement strand
AACCAACCAAAGCAGTAAATGGGGGAGAACCAGGAACATACCAAACAGATGCAATACTAACAATTATAACAGAACTGAATAAACATACTACAACAATTCTCTTATGTAACACATTATGTATCAGTTTATTATTTAATGTATTACAAAGAGGAACATGCTCATTTTTCTTTAAAAGGGTCTTTTGCTGAGAAGCAGGGTAAAAAGGCAACCTTTTCCCTTCACAGGAAGTCCATGCTTCATTTTCGCCTTCAGGTCCTGTTAAAAAGTGTTATTTTCTCTTTGGCTTTTACAAGATTTAGGGAAATGGATTAATCTTATAGATATCTGTGCAAGGTGCTGAGTCTGTTCTGTGGCTTTGCACAGTGTGGACTCCAGGGTGAACTGGGGAGAGATCTCATTTCACATCAGCTACTTGGCAGTATCTCCCTGTTTTTCCATGCAAGAAGTGTTGAGTAATTTATGACAATTTATCTGCCTGGCAAGAGCAGAATGGCTCACCTTAGGTATTTGCTGTCATGTCCCAGGAAGATGTTTTCAGGTTTGGGACGTGTTGGGTTTCTGATGGAGCTCAAGAGCATCCTCTGGCTGCTGCTGCTGCTTCTTGACCCTTTAAATCAGTTCTGCTTCCAGATACATTGATGTTATCCATTGATCTTCCCCTCAGCTTCCTGCTGCACTACACAAAATTCCTTTTGGAGTTCTTACAAGTAGTTATTGACCATGTCTTTTCCTCCAAGCTGGTAAATTTAAGATGCTTTAGGCAACAAATGAAGTACAGTTTATGTGCTCAAGACTTATAAAAGTCTCTGTTTTTGGTTTACTGTGGATGTGTCATAATGCAGAGTGCAGAGTAAACTTGTCCTTCTAACAGACCTTTGCCAAATTAATTCTGTGTGACTGCAGGGATCCCAAAAGAGGTTTTTTGTTTGTTTAATTACCAGAGTTCTTTACCTGTGGGAGTTAACATGTGGATCTATACCTAAACCACAAATATCAAAGCATTTAAAAGTCACCTTTTTTTTTTTTGGTTCTGTTTGTTTTTTAGTTGATTTTATGTCAGTGTTTTCAAAAAACAAAATTATTTTAGTGGAACTTCATAGAGTCCTATGAAGATTTGGGTTCGGAGAGACCTTAAGGACAAAAATCTTGCAGAGACAAAATTAGAAGAAATGAGAAATCCTGAAGTATGGATGCTAACTCTGAAGCAGGCAGCATAGTGCCTGTGGAATAGCAGGCTGCATAGCTTTCTCAGTCTTCCCTGAGAAAGTAGCCTGGGAAATCATGGAGAGGATTTAAAACAATCCTCAGAGACAGAAAACAGCCTTGCAGGTGCTGTTTGTCTGTTCCTTGTTTTCTGGCAAGAGAAGGTCAGGGGGTGGTGAACCCCACTGACCAATGATGGTGATGTGTTAGTTTACTAACCAATAAGAGTTTCTTTTCTGTACTTTTCACGTATCGGTCTATAAAAAAGATTTGAAGCAATAAACCGAGAGAGAAAATTCTCCTGATCAACTCCTAGAGAGTCTGTGTCGTTCTTCTCCCCGTTCCTAATAGAGCGACACTGAAGGACATTTTTTGGTATCTGGAAATTCAGTGGACAGTTAAAACATGCACATTATTTAAAGAGCTGACTCATTCATATGTGATATTGAGCAAAACAATCCTGGAATTTATTATCTTGGACATCCTAATTTAATAAAAAATAATAATTAAAAATTCTGTTATGTTTGCCAAGCATCCTAATTCTGAAATAAAAAATAAATTTCTTTATTTTTGTTTACGATTAATGCACGTGTATAATCACCCAATTGTGCAAGAATACACTATGATATCCTTGACAAAAGTATTTGCATGAGTATTGATACTATTTCATGTGGATTTTGAGAGAAAATTTGTTTACCTGATTAAAAAACAAAGAAATATTCATCTATTCCCCGCCCCTTGTGAATGTGTATCTTTAATTTCCCCCTCATTCTTCTCTGCCTCCCATTTCTAATGTCATTGTGGTCATTGTGTCTTAGCAGAATTCAATAGCATGAGGCAGAGAGCTGAATGTGCTTGTTAGATGTGGTATGTGAGGGTGCTTGCAAAGAGGTTTAAGCAATCTAACTCAGGATTGCCAAGGTCCAGCCCTCTGATGGTCCTGTCTGTCTTCTTTCTCCATTGAACCACCCTGAAGGCGGTTGCTGTTGGGCTGGTTAGAGGTTTTACTGTAAAACTTATCACTCACTTTGCTGGATTATATTTGAAAGGGGTCAACTTCCAGAGTCAGCTCAGCCAGAGCATTCCCAGCAGGTCAGGGAAGGATCCTGTCCCTGTGCCCAGCCCTGGAGGCACCTCTGGAGTGCTGTGTCCAGCTCTGGATCCTCAGCACAGCAGGGACAGGAGCTCCTGGAGCTGAGGAAGGGCCTGGAGCATCTCGGTGCCCAGGGGAGGCTGAGGGAGCTGGGGCTGCTCAGCCTGGAGAGGAGCCCCAGCTGAGAGGGGCCCTCAGCCCTGGGTGTCCCTGGCTGTCCCTGTGTGTCCCTGTGTCTGTCCCTGTGTCTGTCCCTGTGTGTCCCTGTGGCTGTCCCTGGCTGTCCCTGTCCATCCCTGTCTGTCCCTGGGTGCAGGAGGGGCAGAGCAGGCCCAGGCTCTGCTCCAGGCCCAGCAATGGCAGCAGAGCCACGGGCAGGGGCTGAGCCCAGGCCCTGCCCTGCACAGGAGGCAGAACTTGTGCCCTGGGCAGTGCCCAGCCCCGAGCAG
>NC_031780.1:20043017-20059127 GCF_001522545.3 Parus major | reverse complement strand
GAAATAAGTGATTTCTTTAGTTACTGGTTTAAAACCACGACATTCCTTGAAAAGTATTTTTTTCTCCATTTAACAATATAAAATACAGTTCAGAAATGTATTGATAGAGCTTCATAATTAAATTCCACTTTCCTCTATAATGCAGAGTTACATTCTATTTTGCCTTTCATTTATCCAAAACATGTCATAAAACATGGAGTATGCATATGCTTTCCAGCCTTTTTTTTAAATGATAAAACTCTTCTGGAATTAGACCAGAAAGAAAGCATTATAAACCTTACAACTGCATATATTTTACCTATATGTATGTACAATGTATGTGTGTTTTAATTCACAAGTTTACTTCGGCTTCACATATGATCCGGGATGGCAGTGGGGGAGTAATTTAGGAGGGGTTTTTATGGGAAGATGGAATGAGAAGTTTCCAGTCTGAGGTGGTGGGATATGAGTGTGCAACAGGGCCAAAGCCATGAGGTCACACTGCCCTCAGCAATTCCAAGTTTGTTTTCTCTCCTGGATGAGTATTTAAGTACCTTGGCTCACCCTGTACTGATCCAGTTTTGCTGCAGTGTAGCTGCGAGCACTGGGAGCTGCACACCTTGTGAACTTGAACAAGTTCAGGTGCCTGTCTGTGGGAGACAGTATTCCCAGCAGGAGTGGTTCAATACACCCTAGCCACATGGAACTGGCTCATTTTACCCCTTCAAGATGCACTGTGTTACTCCAAGCTGTGCTTGCCTCAGCTTTCCTTACATTTTAGATGTGGAAAATGGAAAAAATTTTATATCGAACAAGTCACACCTACGCTTTTCCATTTTTCTCTCCTCCTACACAGAACCTCTTGTTTTCTCAATTTTTTTTTCTAAGTATTTTTAGTCAACATTCCAGCAGAGCAATTGTTCAGTAAATACCAGTATTTGTCAGTTTATGCTGACATTCTTTTATATACACATAAAGATCCCTTGCTAGAAAATCTCTCATTTTCCAAATGTCCAGCAAGGTTGATTGATCAACCCTGATAAATTCATTTCGGTAAGAGTCTAAAATTTTAATACAGTAGTTCATGATGTTCTCAGAATGAACCAAGAAATAGAAAACAGTGTTCATAGCATAAATCTTCAGAAGGCTTTTCATCTTTTTAAACATCTTTTTAAACTTACCCATGGTCTCCTACTGCATTCTGCTCAGCTTCCCAGCACTCAGACCCCTGCTGAACAGAGTGTTTTGCCATTTTAGACACTGCAAAATTCCATCAGACGACACTGTCTATCACTGGAATGTGTGATTATTTTAATTCTTAGCCTTGGCTTCCCATAAATCCAACCTTGTCACTCAGCCCAGAGCTCTGAGTGCCACCTCCAGGCGCTCTTTGGACACCTCCACCTCCTCTCTAAGAGGTTTCAATTCACCTTTTAACATCTCCTCTGTGACAATAAATATTGATAATAATTAAAACTGCATCTAAACTGCAATAAATAATGTTAATTGTCTTCACATATGTGCTACTGTCCATACTTCATGTGATGTGCTGCAGCTCTTGTGAGGCAAACTGAGGTTTGTTCCTATTCTGTATTACTTTATATATGCTCCTGCTTTGCAGTCTTGAAGGTTAAGGATTGAGCCTTCCTTCACCTTCTGGGTTATTTAAAGTTGCTGTTGGGCATCTGGTATGATAAGTTTCAGCCTGAAGCAAAATTTTATGACTGAGTTAAAAATACACAGATAAATCCAACTGGAATTGTCTCACAATTCCACATATTATAATATGCAAAAAAAGGAACTTTGCCAGAGAGGAAGAGAGAGAGACTCTTCTTAAGGTGAAGTTAAAATCAGTCAGCTTCTACTTTTTTATTTTTGTGCTGCTATCTACTCTCTCCTGAAGGAGCAGAAGTTATGCCTCCAGGTCAAACAGGTGCAGCACAGATCTATATTCTTTTATGTTTCTATTTATCTACCTCTCTTCTACTGAAAGTTTCAGCTCTATTGCTCAGATTTTTGGGGCTCATAACAGAAGTTGTTTGCTCTATTTTTAGTTTAGGGAAGGCCTTGTAGTAATTCTGATATTTATGAGGAATGTAAAGGATACATGCTGATTGTGCATAAATATTTTCAGTATCTGTCTCATTCAGAAGGAGCACTTCACATTTCCAGTGTGTTATTATTACCCTCAATTCATTGTGTAACTTTATGGATTCATGGCACAAGCCATGACACCAAATTATTTTGAAACATTGAAAATGCTGTCGTTTTTTTTCTCCTTATTTTTAAAATTTTTGTTTCTTTTTCCCTCCCTCATTTAGAATTTGCAGACAGATGGTGGCCCCATTGAAATCACCAGCAGAGATATTAATTGTGGACATGATTTTATGAGCCTGAGAGAGTTTTCAGCCTGTCAGTAGCTGATCTGTTCCCAAAGAAAAGTTTCCTGAGAACATGTTTCTCTCAAGGACTGTTTTTTGTAAATAGGTTTTTGGTTCTCAAAACAATGTGGTACAGATATCCTGAGTGTTTTCTCTTGTTCCACCAATGGGAACAGAGAGGTGTTGTTCCCTTTACCAATCATGTTAAACCTGTATTGGAACACCTAATAAAAGGGACTGAAAACCCTGAAATAAAGGCTTCTGCCTTCTTGGGATGAAACCTCTGCTGCTGTGATTTGAATCCACGCTTCAATTTCGTGTCCACTAGCAACAATTAATATTCCAAGCATTGCAGCAATGAGTGTCCAGGGCATTGTGCTGCCATGTCCTTAAACAGGAGCTGGACAAATGTAAAAAGCATTAAAATTCAAGATTATTTATATATAGAAATATATTAAATATATATAAATAAATGAAATACAAGGTTTATATCAATATATGTTAATAAAGCAGTGAGATTGTGGCAAATCAGGGCTTCTAAAAGAACTCTTCGTTAATTATAGACAGTATTTCTGAGCTGATGATGCAAAGCTGTTTGTGAGCTGTTGTCCTAACAAGAGGCAGGATTTGCACTGAGGCTAATGGGGTCAGCCCCAACAAAAAAAAAGGAAAATGTAATTCTTTGACAGTTATAAACCTTGCACACATGGAGACACTGGATTTGCTTCCGTCAGGCCTAGTACTATTGCACACCAGATGGGGAGTTATGAACTAAGGACTGAAGCTCCCTTGTGCCCAGGAAACAGAGATCTTAAAGACATTAAATTTGGCCCTAGTTTTAAGTACTATAGGAAGATACTTTAGATATCTGACCAACCTGCTCTGCCTTTCAGCAGAAGTTGTACAGTCAGACATGAAATTATATCAGCTATGAATCTGAGTGTCTTTAAAAAGTTTAGCCCAATATAAAATTGTTTTTCACTGTGTCAAAATGGGTTGGTCTGTTCACAGCATAGCAGCAGGGTCTCTTAAGAATTCTGCTGCTCCTCTCATGGAGCAGAGGGTGAAACCATTATGGATGATAGTGGGAGTAGGTGCAGTCCATGGTCTCTAATGTGTCCATGGTCTCTAATAGTCCATGGTGCCTAAAATGAACTTTATAGAATCCCAGAATGGTTTGGGTTGGAAGGGACCTTATCGAGTTCTACCTGGGCAGGGACACCTCCCACTGTCCCAGGCTGCTCCAGCCCCAATGTCCAGCCTGGCCTTGGGCACTGCCAGGGATCCAGGGGCAGCCCCAGCTGCTCTGGGCACCCTGTACCAGGGCCTGCCCACCCTGCCAGGGAACAATCCCTGCCCAAGATCTCACCTAAACACACTCTGCCAGTTTGATATTTGCTTCAAAATACCTACAGAACGTATTGCAGAAAATTATTTTATTTAATGAATTCACTTTGTGCAGTACTTCTAATGTTTTCCTGTTAATTGAAGTCCATTATCTGATCAAAACCCATGTAGTTTTGGGGTCAAATAATTCTAATTAGCCCAAGAGAAATGAGACTGGAGGAATAATGTGTTTTCATAATTCTGAACGGTACTTGCTAATTCTAAAATGCCAGAGGACTTGATGGTTCATGTAATTGGCAAGGGAGAAGTGAGAAAAAAAGACCTTTTCTTTCTGTCAGCACTTGAGATGTGATTCCAAATAACTTTCTTACTGTTTCAAAGGCTCTTACTGTACTAGGGCCCTGCTTGATGGACTATCAGCACAGAGAGGCAAGGGTTTTCACCTCTCTTTCTCATAAGTCAGCATTTGCATCACAAAATGTGTGGCTGGAGGCAACTGGCACTGTTTCTGTTTATTTTTCAGGGAGGTAGAAGAGCAAAGCACTTTGAGCTGGCTCTCCTCTTACCATGAGAAATCTGGTCACATCTGACCAGACTGGCACTACTCCCTCCCACCTTAAGACACTCTGGGCATTCAAATTGCACTTCTGTAGCTATTCCCACCTAATGAATTCAAGATACTTTGGAGATGCAAACAAACTGTGCTTTGCAGCCTGCCTCAGAGAAAGAAAGTATGGTATTTATCTCAAACTCAAAAGATAAGGGAGAAGCAGCAGAGTAGTTCAGAGTCTCCAAACTGCTGAGTGCCTGAATTTCATTTAATTAATTGAAGTTTGGCTGCTGGATATCACTAGTGAGATCATTGCAATAAAAAAAAAAAAAAAAAAAAAAAAAAAAAAAAAAAAAAAAAAAAAAAAAAAAAAAAAAAGAAGAAAAAAGTTCCCATGAGCTTAATGAGGATTTCTTGGGCTTTCTTTATAGAAACCCCTTCTATATTAGCTCAAAACCCGTGGAGCTGGAACTGTTTGAGAAAAAGTAGGAATAATCTAAAGTAGCTTTGTACATATTGAAATATTTCAAGTGTTTCATTTCAGATATAGTGGAAATGGAGAAAATCAGAAAAAAGTATGATTCAGAGATAAGAATGCTACATTCAAATAAAAGCAAGATTGCAATTAATAAGCCAAGATGCTGGAGTATGTCCCATCTTTGTGAACAGGATATGGCATGTGGCATTGCAAAGAAATCCATGTGTAAAAATAATCAGGAAAATAGGAGAGTTTGTCCACTGCTATCAAATCATGTTTTTTATGTAAAATATATTTTGAATATAAAAATTGTTGCTACTCACACAAACCATAAAAGCCTATGCTTGCACTGAGACTTAATTACTCAGAGTATTATCTTCTGGTAATTAATTAAAAATCAAAATTCCACAGGATTTTGGCCACGTTGGTCAGTGTAATTTTTCTGAAGTTCAGTTAACCCTATGAGTACTCAGGACACAACACATCTTGAGTATCTCAGGTCTGAGGACACTCACCAAGAGTGAGTTCATCCTGCACATTTTCTCAGGTGTAAGAGCTACATGAGATTGATATAAGTTCAACACACCATAAATACCTATGAAGGATGTAGACATTTTTAATCCAAGAAATGGGAGACAGACTAGAGGAGAAAAAAAAATTTAAAAGGGTGAAAAGGTGAGTGATGATGCTGGTGTTTAGTCATTACATCTTCAAAATGTTGGGGAAACATTTTCTTCACCATCTCTTTTGCACCCTGGTGAAGTAAAACGTGTCTTCTCTCCTTGAAGGTTTTCTGTGCTATTAGAAGGTGCTTTAAGCTTATGGCTAGGACTTAATTAAATTTTACGTCTTCTGCTCCTTCACATAAGCTGCTTCCTTATAAAAATATCTGATTGTTTGCCATACATTTTTAATAACTCTACCTTTTGCCAAATACTGTGATGTTGATTAACAGAGTGAACTTAATCCATTAAGTTCAAAATGAATTGGAAACAGAAGGTGAAAAGTGCAGTTTTGCACAAATTAATCCCAGAATGATTATTGATTATCAGTGTTCTTCACTATTTGTTTTATTATTTTATATTCATAAGATGTTGGTTATTCTTTCTATTGTGAAAAAATAAATATTCATGTTCACAATTTTGCTAAATGTAACATAGCTTTTAACTGCCTAAGAAAATGTTTTCACAGTCATTTTATTAGCTATGTAAATCTTCCATATTTAAAACTAATAATACTTATTTACATTACAAATGACTCATTGATTTGATAAGGCTGGCTAGCAAAAGTTACACTGTTTGATAATCATTTTTATCTTATGTTAGCAAATATAGAACACAATTAGGAAAATCTAAATGCCTATTGGAATTTTTTCTTGTATTTCCTGTATTGACTGGGAGTTCTCCCACAAAAAAAGGATCTTTGTGTCATCATAAAGATTGGATTTTTCCTCTTGTTACCTTTAATTTCAATTATTTCCAGTAGTTTTCTGATGTCTTAGAGCTGGGATTTTCCTGCTTGTGATACATAACGGAGTTCTCTCTTTGACTGCTTCGTGAATTCTATTCCCTTTCTTGGAGTGAAAGGCAGTAAAAAGTATTGTAGTCACTGAGGTATTTGAATTTGACTTTGAATGCACTCAGGGAGTAATTTTATTTAAAATAAATATGGCACTTTTAAAATAGTCACCGTTCAGAGGAGCATTGGTGTGTTACAACCCCTACAATGACTTCCATGAGGTGATCTCAAAAAACAGACACCAACAAGTCCACTACAAAAAATGAGTCTTACTAGTTTTAGAACATTTGAATCCAGAAACCACACTGGTTTATGAACCTTCTTCTTGGTAGAAATGAGATATAATTGAAATATAGCAATAGCAATAGAAATAATGGTATTTAACCCAAAATTTCTATTTGAAAATAATGAGTTGCAGAGAAGGAAATGCCTCAGTGTATTATTCACAGATGCTGTGTTTTCTCAGGCATCTTCCTGGCTTCTAAGGGGAAGAATTCTTGCCTTGCCTTGCCTTGCCTGGCTTTGCCTTGCATTTCTCACCATAATTATCCAAATCTTAAGTTCCTGAAGTCTTCTAAAAACATGTTTTATTCTCTCCCCTTTTATTTTTTTCCTTTTTTTTTTCAAAACAATAGGAAACTCTTTCAATTTGAATCAAAAGAAGGATAAAATGAATATTTGACAAGTGTTCTGGGACTTTTTAACTAAGTTGCATAAATCAAACGTTCAAATTTTGATGTGTTCTCCTATTGTCCACATATATTTTTAATGACAATTTGTGTCAAGATGCCTCTGCTTTAATCTCAAGTATTTTGGCAGTTTCTTAACTGGAAGACTCTTTACTACACTGGGTTGACACAAAAGAATTTTCTTTCGTTTTCTTCTTCAACTGACAGAAACAGAAGGGCTTTTACATTTTTAATGAAAAGAGGGTTTCAGTATTCAGGGAAAAAAGGGGAAAACCACTTTTTTTGAGAAATGAGGGTGCAGCACATATTTGTACACTCCTGTCAGAACTCAAGGAAAAAATTGTACAGACAAGACATCACTGTAGCCTCTTAAAGCTTTGCTATCTCATGGGAGAAATATCTTTTAACATGAAAGGGGTTATTCCAAAAACAAATGAAAAATGTGTGTTCTGAGGAAGAGGTGAGGATCAGCTGTGAACCTGCTTTAATGCCTCCTGCCAAGGGAGTGAAAACTGACTGTGCAATACTTTTGGATTATTAACAAACAATTAAAAAAGGAAGGCTGGAAAGGGTCTTAAATCTAGAAAATATTTTTTTCAAAGGTTCTTTCTAACTACAGCTCCTGTGCTCCCCTCCCTTAATAAGAAAACACCCAAATTTAAGCCTGTGGTTGTTAAAGATGTTTCAATTTTACTTTTTTTTTTTTTCAAAGTGTAACAGCTTCCATAGAAAATAATTCAAAAGTATATTATAGCTATGAACACAAACTACTTATTTTAAATTTAACATTTATTAAGTGAGAATGTGATGTAAAATGCTTTGGAATTAATGAAAACTATTTTATCTTCTGAAAATGAACCCTATCACATTTTAAAATGCATTACAATGACAGCTTTTCCTTTCTTTTCCCTTGAAAAATAATTTGCTATGTATGTGTTTCATAGTAAATAAGTAATTTTTAATTTAGATTTGCAGAAAGATTCAAGGAAATAGACTCTGCATTTCTTTAAGATTTTTTAATGAAACCATGAGAAAACAAGCTAAATTGTTTTATTTTTTCAACCCTGCCCCCATGTGTCTACTCTGTTGAAATATTTACTAGCATTTACAAGAGATCTCACTCTCCCCTCCAAAACATTTTTGGCATTTGAAAAAAAAGCCCTCTACCTGATATAGAATCTTGTATGTGACAGTCATAATGTGTAGCCATGCAGATGAACATGCAGGTATCGCCCAAAATGCTTTCTGTGGATGCAATGAAAGTTATTTTCCTTCAGCAAGTTCCTTTCCCCATTGCTCAGCCACACTTCAGACTCAGAGTCTAATTGAACACTCCAAGCTTGAATGATTTTGGAACCTACTGCAGTCCCTGCCACATTTGACAAGTCACTCCCAGCTGTGCACCCAATAATGACTTTTTCTTTAATTAGTCTCACGTTACAGGGGATACACCTATATCACATTCCACCTTTGCAGCTGCTACCCAAGCATTTTCTGGGACCTTATAAATTCCTCATTATATCACTGGGAAAAGGTGCTGGAGCTGTTTCCACAGGTGTCTGATAAAACTAAAGTAGAATAAGGAGGGCATTGTGCCCCTCTGGCCCTCAGGTGAGACCCCACCTGCAGAGCTGCCCCAGCCTGGGCCCAGCACAGCAAGGAGCTGGAGCTGCTGCAGAGAGCCCAGAGGAGGCTCCAGGATGAGCAGAGGGATGGAGCAGCTCTGCTGGGAGGAAAGGCTGCCACAGCTGGGATGGTTCAGCCTGGAGAGGAGAAGCTTTGGGCTGAGCTCAGGGTGGCCTTGCAGGGCCTGAAGGAGCTGCAGCAAAGATGGAGAGAGACAATTGCCAAGGGCTGGAGGGACAGGACACAGGGAATTATGGGAAAACAGATGGGGGAATGTGATGAATGGGCCAGGAGACCAGCTCCTTTTAAAAAGGCCTTTATTAAACAGGACAGCTCTAGGGTGGGGGCCCGAGGGGGTCGCGCACACCGCCACTGCTCCCACTGGACACCGCAGAAGAGGAGGATCCGTGCAGCTTTGTCACTAGGGCAGAGCTGGGCCTTCCTTCCTCATGGGAGTCCCCAGGAAAACTCGTTCTCTTGGCCTCCTAGCCTAGGGTGTCATCCCAGTCGAGTCCCCTCGTGGTTATGTCGGCCTCTGGAGGGAAGTCAGGGGACTCCTCTGGGTCTTCCTTGTTTGATGGTACTGTTTTTATCCCTTTCCTTTTGTGTGGCTCGTTGTCTCGGGGGTTTTTTCAGTCTGGGTGCATCCCATGAGTCTCTGGTCTCTCTCATTTACATAGAAGTCCTTATGCCATCCTCCTCCTCAGGGCCCAACTGAACACCGTACAGCAGCTTGGGGCAGGGGTACAGTGCTGCCATGTGGGAGTCTAGGAGCAGTGGGGGCAGGGCCTGGCTGAACACGGAACAAGAAACACGGGGTACAGCAATTTGGGACAGGGGTACAAGGTGAGTAAACCTGGGACAGGGGTACAAGGTAAGTAAGGGGTTTACAAACAGTAATATGGTAACAATATTCAAATTATTCTTAACAGGGGACAAAACAGAGAGCACAGCTAAGCTTGATGTTCTGGCCTTGGTCAGGTACAGACCATGGGATGGGTAACCATGCATGTGAAGGGAAGAGCTAGAAAAGTACAACATATGCTGATATCAAGGTTTTTGAAACTACTTGGTTAACGTAAGGTTGCCAAGTAATGCAAACAGTAGGCTGATTCTGTAACTGATAAATTTTTGCTTGGGGCTGTCATATCTTGGGGCTTCAACAGTATATAAACTTAACTTTGAAATCAATAAATGACTTTGGTAACTTCAATGACTTAAAAAAATCACTTCAACCCTTTTTTTGCCTGACTTTGATGACTTCAACTCGGACTCTGACTTCTTTTTGCTCAGGCTTTGATTTCTTTTTGTTAAAGCTTCTTGCTTAGGCTACTTTTTGCACCCCTCCTTTGAAGTCCCGATTCTCATTTGTGCAGTTGGTGCTCTGTCATGGGGTAGCTTTACCTTTAAGACAACTTGGAAAGAGAGGAAGTTGAAGCTGCTGGTGGCTGATGGGAGTTTTTCCTCCTGACCAATTATCAGTCATTTCCAAGAATTGACAGCAGATCTGACCATTAAAAAGTGAATTCAACTTGTAAACACCCCCTTAAGAAGTACAGACAGAGGTCTTTTGCTCTCTTTCGCTTTTGACTTTTGGCAAGGTAACAAGGCTCTGTTTTGGCTTCTTCCCCCCCCCCCAGGCCGACAAGGCCGCGGGGTGGGGGGTGGGGGGGAAGCAGCGC
The DNA here is from genome assembly GCF_001522545.3 of Parus major. Classification (NCBI taxonomy): domain Eukaryota; kingdom Metazoa; phylum Chordata; class Aves; order Passeriformes; family Paridae; genus Parus; species Parus major. Next base: position 20,048,877 of record NC_031780.1, on the reverse strand, counting down.
TGCTCAGCCGAGCTTGGTTTGTAGTTGTTGCTGCTAGACTGAAACCTGACACTATGAACCCTTGTAGCTTTTTAAGCTTCTAATTCTTTTACTACCTGAGTAAACATACATATCACTCCTTTTCTCAGAAAGACAGAAAAAGAGAGAGACAATTAACATAGAGAAGACATCATAGAACCACCAAGGAACAGTGAGAGAAAGAGTTAAGTTTAAATAAGAGAGAGAGAATAAGAAGGTGCTTGTTGCTGAAATATCTTTCTGTTACAGCTATGGAGATGGGCGATAGTGATTTCAAAGACTCCTTTAATTCATGACTTGAGTATGGGGAGGAATAGAGTATTCAAAGTGTGGACTTTAGAGAAAAGAGAGAGTAGTTGTGATACTGTGAGTTGCTGGAAAATGAGTAAAGTGAAGATTTTGAAGCCTTGGAGGGGCAAGAGAAAAGCTGTTTTCCAGGAGGGCTCACAGAAACAGATGAAGAGGACTTCTACTTTTGAATACCTTATCCTTAAAATAGCATCCCTGGACTCACTGACCTATGCACACCTCAGAGTAGTGTGGAATAGGAAGAGTGAACTCTAAAACTCCATAGATTGGCGGAAAGAGACTTCTGTTTCTCTACAAAGACTGAAGAAAAGACTCTAACAAAAATTGAGACTGGTTTTTTTTTTTTTTTGACCACCAAAGTTCTAAAGTTTTTTTGTCTCTATGTTATCATGTGTACAAAGAAATGGTCAAGTAGTGAAAGATAAAAGGGTTTTCTGAAAGTTTATTTTGGTGTTCTTATTCTTGTAGTTTGTTAATAAACTGTCTTTATTCCTTTTAAGTTTTAAGCCTGTTTTGCTTTTATTCTAATCCATATCTCACAGCAAAAAATAAGTAATTTTTTTTAGTTACTGGTTTAAAACCACGACATGCTCCCATATAAGGATGCAAAGATCCGCCTAAGCTGTGTGGCAGCCACTGACCACCCCTCAGGACTGGAAGTGCAGATGAAAGAAGTGGGATCGGGCCTGTTACACTCACTCTGGACAACTGGGAGGACTGGGAGGACTGACAGGTGAGCTAGGGAAAAGGAAATATGAGTCAGGGAAATTCTGCGTAGTAGAGAGACGTTTTCATGTTTATGCTTGTGCTGCTTAAGAAACATAGGAAGTCCTTGCCCTCTCATGACTTAAAACTTGTCCTGAAGTGGGAAGCTGCTGAGGGAAAAAATGTCACTCCATCTAATATCTTTATGAAAGACTTTTGGGATGATATAGGGGTAAAATTATGGAACTGTGCCACGAGGGGAATAAGGTAACAGCTGGGATGCTCCCCTCTTGGTGGGTGATTTACGAGGCTGTGGGAAAACAAGAACAGTCTCAAGATGGAGGTAATAATCCAGTACGACTAGCAGACACACCAAAGGCTATAAATCCTTTCATACAGCCATCCACTCCTCCTCCCCCACCGTGATTTGTGGCAGCTTTTGCTGCCGGCCGCTACCTTGGGAATGGAGAGGGGGACAATGGAGAATACCCCTTTGACCCTGGATCTGCTGACCCTGAAAAGGAGCCAGACCTTTAGCCCCTGGTAAGGTGTCTGCCAGGAGGCACAGCTGTGACTGCTGCTGCAGCTGCAGGTGTGTGGCCTCCCTGCCTGGCACCAGTCAGCACAGCATGCTGAAGCTATAGAACACCAAAATGCCAACTGACACTACGTACTGACTGAAACTCTGTTAAAATTTACCTTCTAATTTCAATAACCAGTGAGTTGTGATTTTTAACAGGGTTGTTACTGAAAAGATTCAAAGGTGTTTATGTGCATGTGGTGTTTTCCTATGTATCTGTAATACAGCAAGACTGCGTGGTTCACTGAGAGTAATTAACTAGGTTAATTCAACATTCTTTTGCTCATATTCAAAGTTAACTTTGAATTTTGTCTGCAGTAGTTATTTGAGATTTAGCTATTTTTAGTATATGAAACTCCACTGCCAACTTCGCCAGTTGCTTGCTTTCTACTTCAGAGTTTTAACAAGGTATCTTTATTGTGAATTTTTCAGTACAGCTATTTAGTGATTTAAGTACAATTATTCTTCCTTGCCATGTTTAAATTGAAACTGGACTTGATATCAAAACATTTTAAGTATATTGATAAACCACAAATACAGTAAACAGTAGCTTACTTTTTAGAATAATTTGAATCCCTGACTTTGTAACTGTTTGTATGAAAGTATCAGTCTTACATACCCACTAACCTAACCAAGTTGTTTGTGTAAAATTTATAGCACTATTATATAACTAAATTCTTATTGTTTTAGTCTTTAATATTTATATCTCATTGCTTTTATTGGGCCAAACTCAAATTTATTGTACAGGCAATTTTAAAAAAGCTACAGCACTTTAATGCTTCCCATAAATCCATGTTATTGCTATTTTAGTACAGTTATTTACCTGCATGTTGTTTATCTTCATGTTTAATTGTTGTATGACAAATTTTCAGTAACTTTCTGTAATGATAGAATTTAAATAATTTCATTTCTGTTAAGATCAACTTCTGTTTAGTTTCAGTAATGTTAACGTCAAGGTTTTTTTAGGTATATTTTTTGTTACATTTAAGTGAAGTTAAATTCCAGTGAAGTTAATTTTAGGGTCTGCTGATATATACTTTTTTTAAATTATAAGATACAAGATACAGCTATTTTGTTATAGAAATACGAGCGATCTCTGTTGTTTTATCTTTCATGGGTAGCACTGAAGAATGAGTGACAATTTCATATTATGACTGTTACTAGTTATAAGCAGTTTAATGCCTTTTTTGCTTTATTACTACTTAGCTAAGGAAAAATGACAAAGCCAGCTGCTTTACAAACCTTCACATACTGTTGTATATCTATCTACAAGACGTATTATTTTAAGAAACTTTCCTAACTACTGTTAATGAGCAGTGCTTAGAATATATTAGGGAGACTCTTCCAGTTAAGGCCTGGGCCCTGGCCAAGTCTTTGCATTAGCTGGTCAGGAAGTATCCAACAAACTCAGGTGTTTTCTGCACCAAAGCTGTACTTGGGTCATTTTGACCTGCCAATTTCGAACCTATAGTAGATGGAACTCCCTTTGGAGTGAACTTGGTGTCTTGGTTTAGGGAAAATTTGGAAGAAAACCTCCAGTGGGGCTCCCCCCCCGGGATGCAAACCCACGTGGCCCTTTTCTCCCACCCCCCAACTGCTTCGGGAAGAGATTTCTCTGAGAGAAGTGGAAAAAACCTGTTTATTTCACAGGCACAGCACTACCCAGCACAAGAATGAACGATATCAAATTACAAAACCTCTCGCCGTTCAGAAGAAATGACAAACTTCAGAGGGTCTCTTTCCTGTGGGTGTTGGCTCTGTTATCAGTCCCTCTGGGGCTGGAAAATGCCGCTGCCCAGGCTGGGCTCCCGCTAGTCCACGGGTGCGAGCTCCCGGTGCTCCCCCGAGTCCCCAGTCCAGAGCAGGTTCGATTCGTTTCGGAAAAAGGGAAAGAAAACAGTCCAGGAAGACCTCTCTGCTCTGGCTAGCTGGAAAGCCAAGGCGATCTGTGTCTTCTTGTCTGTCTGTGCTGTAGTCAAAACTCCCGATGCGGGGGGAGCAAGTACAGTCTCTGATAACAGACTCGGTGCTTCTTCTCCACTCACTTTTACTCTTAGATGGAATTTTAAGAATACAAAACCTGTGTCTGGGTTAGGTGGACGAATGGGGATACAATTTAACATCATAATCAACCCAGGACACTTGGAACTCTTACCCAGGAATAGATGTCCAAGCCTTCACTCTAAAATTAGGCTTGCCATTTACGGCAGACTGGGTAATGGTACAGTGTTAAGGAATTGATAATGCATTGTATTAAATCACCATTTTATTTCTCATATACTACTAATTGTGTGTATTATCTGGTTTATTTTTGCTTGGTGTGAGTTTATTGTTTTACTACATGTTGTTTTGCTTTTTATGTTGCCTTTATGTTTCTAACAAGAGACACATTGATAAAAAACAAAAGAAGGGGGAGTATAGCTCCTCAAGAACGTTTACACTAATATTGACACTAAAAAATTTTTGAAAGCAAAGCAAATCAAATCAAACTTGATCCCTAACAGAGCAATACTGCTTTGAAGGTTTGCATGGGCAGAAGCAAAAAAGATTTTTAATTGAGTGTACAGTAACAAGGCCTAGCTGATTTACCAATCTAGGGAGAAGGTATGTATGTGTTTTATCACCAACAGATCCAAAGTAGTTGCCTTCTTGTCTAGACAAACATCGATTGCTTTCAAGAGAGTGAAGCCTAGAGAAAAGAAAAATTACCTAATTGCCATCCCGCTTCCAGAGTTGAAGCTAGACCAAGGTGGATTCCGGCACGGAATGTGAAACCACTCCGAGAATCCTTGGCAACACCACCTAAGGATCCAGCCCTGACATCAGCCTCTGACGAGTTGTGATTTCGCTCTCTGAGAATACCTGTGAGAAGAGCCTCATCAGCAAATGTATGATGACAAACAGACTTATGTTCTTGGGAAGATTGTTTGGGTTATTTAGAGGTTTTAAAGTCACCAAGATTAGGTCATCCACTTCAGAACTGGTGAACCACACACCTTTGATTACCTTTAATTCCACTGTATCTATATTCAAGAAAAACACTGCTGAAGAGATCTAATCATATTTTAGCATGTCCATTATGGAACCAAAGACTGAGATATAAAAGAAGGAACAGCATTTATTTTCAATCCAATCCAATTTCCTTTTGTCCTTGCTTTAGATTGGGAACATACTGATCCCAGCCAAATAGTCACTGCTTTTGAGTGGGAACTCAGTGCAGGACTGCTACTTTGTTTCCCCTGCTTAGTTTGTCATACTGGGCATCCCCAGGCTTGGGTTGAATGTAAATGTGTTGAATGTGGAGTGTTGAAGGCAAGCTGCCTGTTATCAGTGTGATATACTGAGAGTAAATGAGTGTGAGTAAATGACAAGTTGATGACAGCTTAGATTGGTTGGGACAGCTTTCAGGAGACTGGGTGCTTGGGGGCTGGATGAAGAGCTTAGTTAAAGTAGCTGTTTATGCTTTGGGTGTTATTTTATGAATAATTGTTGCAGTGCCTTGTATTTACAGAGATTGATTGACAAATCAATAAAGAAAACTTTATTGATGCAAAAGGAAAACAGAAATATGGGAAAACAAATGGGGGATGGAACAGAGAGGACAGTTGAGCTTGATGTTCTGGCCTTGGTCAGGTACCAACCATTCCATGGGATGGGCAACCCATGTGAAGGGAAGAGCTAGAAAAATACAACTGCTGGTTTTGCAATAATTGATATTTGGTGAGGAGGGAGGAAGCCACCCATGGAAATGATTTTTCTGAGTGAAGCTGCTAGGAGCTTCCTCTGCGCCCGGAAAAAAACAATAGCTGTTTGGCTTTGAGAACTGACAACCTATTAAAACCATTTAAAAAGTAGGTCCACCTCTTCAAGATTCACATTTTAAAGACAGATAAACCCAGTGTTGGGGGTTGGGTGTCTTCCTTTTGTTCCATCTCACCTATGGAATTTTTTGCTCATTAGTTGCAGGGAAACCTTACTGCTGGTACTTATTGGGTGCTTGAGAAACAAAAAGAGTTCAGCTGGGCCCAGGGTGGAACGGGGGCAGGAAGAAGGGAGGGCAGTGGCAGCTGGGGACTGGCTGCTTTCTTCAGCTTCAGAACAGGACACTCGCTGGGAGCTGTTGTGGTTTGGAGAAGAGAATTCACCATCACCCAGAGGGAGCTGCTGCTTCTTCTTCTCCTTCTTCCTTCTTCATTGGTGACCTCACACCCCCTGTCCTGCCGGGACATGGCAGTGCCAGCCACCACC
>NC_031780.1:20029119-20042717 GCF_001522545.3 Parus major | reverse complement strand
CTCAGAGCCCTGCAGGAGCACCGGGACTGCCCTCCCGAGGGGGTTTGTGAAGCAAAGCCTCTCCTCCATCCCTTCCAGTCTCAGCAGAGAAAGCTGTCACGGGGTCCCTGGTTCTGTTTTGTTGGTAACGCTGTAGTTATTGTTGTTTGTGTGCCTCGTTATACACACTAGTAAAGAACTGCTATTCCTATTGTTATAAATGCAATGGCAAAATAGGGTTAATATAAAAAAGCGATTTATTATAAAACAATTTCAATCACGAGCAATGAGAGAAAAACCACAATAAAATAAGTCAACGCAGCGCTTGGTGGACAGGGGTCTGTACCCAGAGGTACAGATTTCCCAAATCCACAAAGGAGAGTTGACTGTCCGGGGTTTTTATAGGGATTTTGTGTCCTGAGGCCAAACTCCGAGCAGTCACTGTTCAACAAAGAGTCTAGATGGTTGGTTGAATGGATTTCCTGGAACCGCCCGAGCTGAGTCAATAGACAACTGGGCAGAGTCCTTTCTCATGTGAGAGGTTCTGAGTGCTTCCTGATTGTATCTTTGGTTGGGCTCTCAGGGTGAAGTGTCCAGGTCTGTGCGGAGCCGATGGGTATCTCGGCTGGGCTCCTCTCATTGTTTAGCCTGATTGCCCGTGTCCTGCTTTTCAGAGTGTTCAAACTGTAGATGTGAGCAGAGGCATCCATAATGAAGCAAAGCAGATGCTGAGGTAGCTGTGATCCCATGAGAAACTTGAACAGAGAGAGAGTGATGAAGACCCTTTGGCCCAGGGAGAAAAGGTGGCCTCTGTTCGCAGAGATGAAGATGATTTCAGAGATATATGAAGAGAACTTTTGCTTTTGAACAGCTCATCTGTAAAATAATACCTTTATAATAATAAAGTTAATAATATTTTATAATCTTTATAATGAAAATAATATCAATATTAACATTAATAAAAACATGTTATATATAATAAAATAATATAATAATAAGTTTATATGGACTCAGCTGTGGGAAGGCTGTGAAAATGGGAGAAACTTCATGACTGCAGATTTTCCAGGTGGCTGCTATCCTTGGAAATTAAAAAGCCATGAAAGAACTGCTTTTTGTGGAGAAGTCTCCATGGCATGTCGAGAGAAACCCCTCTCCCTACAGGAACTGATGAAAGACTATTATAAAGGTGGTAATTGATTGAAAATCCCAGGTTTTGTCTCTACGTTGTCAGTTGGGAAAGAACAGAATTTGTGGAGAGGGAAGGAGAAGTGTTCTGAAGGTTTTATTCTGATTCTTCTTTTAGTTCTGTTAATAAAGTTGTATTTATACTTTTTGGGTTTTGAGCCTTCTTTGCCCTCCTCCTAATTCATACCTCACAGCAGGAAATGAGTAAATAATTCTAGTAGATGCACTGGTGATTTTAGCCAGTGCTAGACCTATTACAACAATATATGCTGCTATCAGGGTTTTTGAAACGATGTAGTTTTGTAAGGCCATCAAGTAATGCAAACAATAGGCTGATTCAGTAACTGGTGGGAAATTTTTGCTTGGGGCTGTCATTGCTTGGGGCTGCAAGAGCATATAAGCTTTGAAATAGTATATGAACTTTGAAATAGTATATGAACTTTGAAATAGTATGTGTACTTTGAAAACAATAAACTACTTCAATAACTTCAATGACTTCAATAAACAACTTCAACCCATTTTTCGCTTGGACTTCGGTGACTTCAACTTGGACTCTGACTTCTTTTTGCTTGGTCTTGGATTTCTTTTTGCTAAAGCTTCTTGCTTAGGCTACTTTATGCACCCCTCCTTTGAAGTCCCAATTCTCTCAGTCAATCAGCAGGGAATGGCTCCCACTGGCAGAGGGCAGGTGAGATGGGATATTGGGAGGACTTGTCCCCTGGGAGGGTGGGGAGGCCCTGGCACAGGGTATCCAGAGAAACTCTGGCTGCCCTTGGATCCCTGGCAGTGCCCAAGGTCAGGTTGGATAGTTTTTGGAGCAGGATGGGATAGTGGAAGATGCCCCTGCCATGGCAGAGGGTGGAACAAGATGGTCTTTGAGATCCTTTCCAACCTATTCTGGGCTTCTCTGGATTGACAGTTTAGCCATTTTCTGTCTGGAGCAGCAGAAATGAGATAGCAATTGTGGCTATTGTCATAAGAATCAAGTAGATGCTGAAACAAGTAATTCACTATTAATATCCAAGCTGTTGTTCAGAGTGACTCCAATTTCCACATGTAAAGATGTACTGTCATTTCTCCCACTACATCCAGGAGCAGTCAAATCCAAAAATCCCTTTTCCTTGGAATACAAATCCTGTTCAGATACACATTTTGGCTGTCAAATAGTACAAAAAGGGTATTGGCTGTGCATGACTGGCTTTCTGTGCCAGCTCAGAATCTACTTCCTCACACATCTCAGGGGAAATTGTCTGCTTCACTAGAGAAAAATACAAAATTGTGTCCTTACATTCAAGCTCCACTTTTTAAACTTGCATTTTTTTTCCCCAGACACTGGATAAAGATTACAGATTTAATCCATACTCAGTACAGGTCACTGTGCAGCTGAATTCCAGTAGCTAATGGTCCTGTTTGGTTGCACCTTTGATCATTATTATTATACACCCTCCTACTAAACACCACCAGGTTTTGTTCCTCTCTCTGCAGACAGATTTTCTGATCCTTCTTTTCCTCCTCTACCATTCAGTATCCAAAACAGGTGCAGACTGCACATTGATCATTGAGTGGGTCAGGCTGAAATGGCTCCTCTGGTGCCACCTCCCTGCTCCAGCAGGGCCATCCCAGAGCCCAGGGCACAGCAGTGTGTCCATGTGGCTCTGCAATATCCCCAGGGAGGAGACTGCACAGCCTCTCTGCACAATCTGCTCGGGGCTGGGCACTGCCCAGGGCACAAGTTCTACCTCCTGTGCAGGGCAGGGCCTGGGCTCAGCCCCTGCCCGTGGCTCTGCTGCCATTGCTGGGCCTGCAGCAGAGCACCCAGAGACAGCGAGGGACAGACAGGGAGAAACAGGGACTGCCAGGGACACACCCAGGGACACCCAGGGCTGAGGGCCCTCTCTCAGCCATATCTTCCTGAGGCTGAACATACACAAATAGATGAAGTGTCTTTTCCATTAAGCGCCAGTCTGAAATCCCTATTTGAGCTCCAGAGGCTTTTCCTCAGGTCTTTGATTACCTTTCATTCCACTGTGTCTATATTCAAGAAAAATAGTGCTGAAGAGATCTAATCATATTTTAGCATGTCTGTTATGGAACCAAAGACTGAAATATAAAAGAGGGAACAGCATTTATTTTCAGTCCAAGCAAATATCTATTTGTATTGCTGTAACCAACATGAAGTCTAAACCCAAACAAGCCAGTCTGTGTCCTTCAGTTTAGGACAGAGCTTTCAGCTCCAGCAGCTTTTATTAGTCCCTTTTCCCTAGTATCCTTAGCTCCATATAATACCTGCATATGTATTCTAAATGTACTTTGTCTCGAATCTCCTGCTGCTGTTGGTGTTCCCTGTCAGTTGTGATCACCCATATCAGTGTGCCTTGGCGTTTAACTCCAGCAGTCAATGCCATTAGCCAGCTATCCAGGTGGGAATGTCCACATCAACTCCTGCCTCACCTTCAGCTGAGTGTGGTTTTTGTTAATATAAACTCTCTTTATAGTCATATTTCATTGTTCCAGCTCACATCAATCTCAGCTTACATTCTATATCATATTTCTCTGCAGTCACAATATTCCTTGTCTCCACTAAATTAGTTTCCCCTCTGAATGCTGAATTCATTGTTTTGAAAAGAAGTGAAAATAGACTCCTTTTTTGATCTTCTGAAAGCACAAGGGTAAAATTGCCATTTTTCAAACCAAAGAGATTGTAGGAAGGAGAACTGTGGATGAGCCATATTATTTAAAATATTTACATATTTTTTAAAATAAAATAATAGTAATATTATATTAATAAAATATTATTACTATTAAAAAAATTACCTTGTAGTTCTCATCCTCTTTTAGACAGGAAAATAAGGAGAATTACAATTTGTTCCATCAGCGTGCAATTACTGATTTTATAATGACACAAGTAAATGAAGCTACCAAAATGTCTGTTTCTTTAGCACTGTAATCTGTTTTTACTCATGTCCTAGGATGTTAATAGCACATGGAATTGCACATATATCAGAATGCCTTGTACATAGGTGGAGCAGCACATACACAGGTTTAATTTAATATAACAGTGCACATCTTCTCTTTTAAATGCAGTCCTGATAGTTTGCTGAGGTCTGCCTCTGATCACGACAAGAGCTCATTTCCCAAGAAGCTTCTAGATTCAGGTTTTAGTGAAGACACTGTCAGTTCAGTGTTAGTTACATATATAAAAATCAATACTTTAGACAAACTATACCTTTCTCTTTTTTTCCCCCTTCATAGGCTAGGGTTGAAAAAATAAATATGATGGTTTTGTTTTGTTTCGGGTTTTTTCCTACTATTCCTTTTTTGGGGGGAAATAAAGCAATGTTTAAATTTTCCAGCTGTTGCTTTATACTGTGATATTTTATGTTAGGTTGCCTCAGCCATATCAAATGATATAAAGTTACATGATGTAATTATGTGACTTGCATTGAGTTATCTCAGTATGACATAGCAGGCAGGCGACCTGCTGGAAAAGACACACTTTCCTGGAAACTGCAGATAAATTTTCTGAGAGTGGAAAGCAGTTAGTAGTGGCTGCCCTAGGTAACAACATCAGGCCTGATATTCTGCAGTATATTTATTATTGATTTGGTGGACGGCTTGTGAATGTTGCTGATAACAGAAAATTTCTTAGACTAAAGAAAACTTCACAGAATTTTAAGATTTCCCAAAGGATCAAGTCAAACTGGGTGACTGAATAATATGGTGATAACATGGTGCTGATAATATGTTGATAAAATGAAATGTATAACTTTAATACTTTAATGTAGAAGGTAAATAATCTCTTCCAGCATGGCTTAACTTTTTAATACATCGGTAGGTTCAGAATTGAACAATACTCCTAAGACCTTTCTGAGGTCACTTTCTAACTTTCCGAGAGTGCATCTGAATTTCCCTATGGATCATGCTTCTGTTTCCACTAGCATAGATGAATCCTCAATGATGGCTCAAAATTAGCAAAGATTGGAAATACTGTAAAACAAAAATCTTAAGGCATCCTCTAGGAAGCTTCTTTATTTTTTTTCCCCTAGCTCTGATTTTGTTCTGCTTTTCTGTGTCACTTTCTCCCATGTCATCAGTAATATCACCAGAAAAGCTTTGTACTCTGCTGCCACATCATCATAATTCCAGAAAACAAAAGGAATAGACTCAGACAGGGAGAACACTAGCAAAAATCAACCAAGATTTGCATCCTACAGTCTGTTAACCATGTTGTCACCATCAACATCTGTTGGAATGCAGAATGATTTAATCTTTGATAAATGCTGTTCTCTAGATATGTTGTTCTGTATTTTCTACATAATTTTGGTGAAAAATGTGTTCTCCCCATGTTGGTTATTTGGTGTGTCTAGCCTGGATGGGGGTGGATGGGTTGGTTTGTGTTGTTATCAAGTGCTGCCCACAAGATATTTTTTTCTATTTACTCCCAGTAGTAGAACAGAGCTGACAAAGAAGTGATGGGTTATAACAGGGCTACAGTGGCTCTTTAACATCTCCTGAGCACTGGCAAATTTTTGCATTAAATTCTTTTACATGTGGTCTTTTAATAGTTCATGTTTAGTCTTCCTCATGGCCCTGGTTTGCTATCCAAAACCTATTTCAACTGATAGTTTCTTTCATTTAATTCTTGTTCCAGGTACATATACTCACACAGCTACACAGCTTGCTGCTGTTTCTCTCTTAGTTATCAAGAATCACTGAAAAAACCCCACTGCTCTCATTCCATTACATTGTTCCATTGCTCCCAGTCCATTTCAAGACACAAAACTGGGAGTGGCCGATTCCCCAGTCAGTGGGGCCTTGACAGCTGGGAGAGTTGGGCAGGGAAAAAAACATCTGAAGATCAACCAAGGCAAGTGCAGATCCTGTTCCTTGGCAAGAACAAGTTCAGCACCAGCAGAGGCTGGGGGAACCTGCTGGAGCAGCCCTGCAGGGAAGGACCTGGGTGTGCTGGGGACACGGAGCTGTCCCTGAGCCAGCAGTGTCCTGGGGCCAAGGGGCCATGGGGAAGAGCCTTTGCAGCAGCTCAGGGAGGGATCCTGCCCCTGTGCCCAGACCTGGAGCCACCTCTGGAGTGCTGTGTCCAGCTCTGGATCCTCAGCACAGCAGGGACAGGAGCTCCTGGAGCTGAGGAAGGGCCTGGAGCATCTCGGTGCCCAGGGGAGGCTGAGGGAGCTGGGGCTGCTCAGCCTGGAGAGGAGCCCCAGCTGAGAGGGGCCCTCAGCCCTGTGTGTCCCTGTGTCTGTCCCTGGCTGTCCCTGTGTCTGTCCCCGTGTGTCCCTGGCTGTCTCTGTGTGTCCCTGGGTGTCCCTGTGTCTGTCCCTGGGTGTCCCTGGGTGTCCCTGGGTGTCCCTGGGTGTCCCTGTGTGTCCCTGTGTCTGTCCCTGCCCATCCCTGTCTGTCCCTGGGTGAAGGAGGGGCAGAGCAGGCCCAGGCTCTGCTCCAGGCCCAGCTTCTAGAATATCTTTTCCCCATTGTTAGTATGTAGTTGATCCAGAGGGCTTTAAAATGAAAGAAATTCAAACTAGGCTTCCAAAAGGCTTGCCCAAACTTTCCATAACCTTTTACTCAAAATTGTCTTCCAGATTTTTTATTTAGTCTTTTACCTACCTGTTAGTGACTGTCAGAGCTCTGCAAATGACAAATGTGGAGGCCTAAGGGCTTCATCCCTTGACCCTGGAAAGGTTCCAATAAGTAATAATTCCCAAGGTTGGGGTGAGGGAAGCCTCTTTCCCACAGGCCTTTGCATTCAGATGTTAATTCTTTCCTAGTTGTTATCCCACTGGCCCATTGGCCCTGACCTCCCCTGTTTGGTCCCCATTTCCCATTTATGTATACCCTCTAGAATGTTCTTCTTTCCTTGAACCCCTATTGGGCCTGTTTTGCTGCAGTGCCGCGCCCTGTCAATCCCCAGTGGTTGTCCCTGTCCCTAACCTCTCCTAAGCACCATTTTTCCCTACTCCCTTTAGATCCTGCCCTCCAAACCTCCCCTTCTTACCTCGTGTATCATTCTGGATCCTCAGCCTATCCTCGTTCTTGTCCCTTGATCTTATTTGGAGCTGTACCCTATCGTCATTTTAATAAACCAGCTTTCATTATCTCCAAACAAGAACCCATTCCAACACCATCCTTCATCAGCTTTCTAGTGGCCTCGCACCCCAGACCCGAGCGCGCAAGCTGCTTTAGGGACCTGGATGTAGCGCATTGCTACGCACAAATGCAAATATGGCTTGTTCTGTCTTTAATTCTATCAATATTTTTGTGTTGATCATTAATACAAGTAATTTGCTACAAAAGAATGAAGATTTATTATATTTTTCTCTTTAGTTTAGGAATAAATCAATTCAAAATGCTGCTCTCCATATCCTGTTACCAATGAAAATAAAGTTCAAAAGTTTAATTACCATAGCCATGCTAAGTTTGCATTTGGACTCAAAGGAGATAAAATAGAAGAAAAGGCTGATGGAGTATCTGCTGATCTTCTCTTAGGAGAAGGTGAGAAAAATCAATGTAAGGAAGACATAGAAAGGAAATGGAAAGTGTTGAAAGATAAATGAAGGTCTTTCATCTATCAGTGAGTATACTATGACAAAAAAGCCCCAATCCAATAGAGATGAAAATAAAGTGTTGGAAAGAGACATCTATAAGGTGTAAAATATCTGGACCAAAGGTGAAGTAGGAAGATTAAAGAGCAAAGGCAAGTGCAAAAACACCTGATAAAAAAGTTTACAGGTGGACAATAAAAAGAAGAGTGTCAAAGGTTAGGATAAATAAAATATGTTGCATTGCCAAAAAGAACAAGATGATGTTGAAGGGGACTGTGAGACACCTTAAAAATCCTTCAGAAGTGCCTTTCATAAAAAACGTGTACAGTGAAAATAATACATAAACCAAATATGTACAGTTTAAAATTCAAGCCTGAATTTATAACTGAACATGTACAAATAGGAAAATTCCCAGTTTGCTTTCTGAGTGTCTGAGTTCTCCCAGCTGCTCATGTAGCTGGCATGAGATCTATTCAAGTAAACTTTGACAATTCTTTAGTTCACCTATCCAGCAGGATGGCATTCCCAAACAGAACTGGAATGCAGCAGGAATGATGGAGGGGATGCCATTGGAAAGTCATTTTCCTTTGCCTCACCATCTGCAATGATTCCTTAGAATCAGGTGTAAGCCAACATAATTGCTGAATTTAACCAGGGCCTTATTTTTGCAACAATTTGCAGTGGGTAAAGGGGGGTTTCCACTTTTAATCAGACTGGGTTTTAAAGTTCAGCTGGTTTGTTTTGCTCTGAAATGGATTAGAGGTGCTTGTACCTGCACTTACCAGGTGGGAACCACAGGGCTGGGTAAGTCTTTCTAAGCACTTCTTCATAATTAAGACATTAAAACACATGAGGATAGATTAATAGGTAAATAAATCAAAATTATTTGAGCCTCAAAGGGGTCAGCTGCATACAGAAAGTATTTGAAGTGTTTTCCCTTTTTTCTCTCACCATTTTATAAATTCCATTCTTTTAGGAACGTGTTTAAAAGTACTTGTAAATTAATTAATATAAATAAATATAAATAAATAAAATCATATAAATAAATTAATTTTTCACATTTTTTTGTTGGTTTCAATAATCCAGGGTAAAATACAATATTTAAATAATGTTATAAATAGCCAGAATGGTTTACTTTTTCCCCAGAGGGACATGGCTACATCCCAAAGGTCCAATGCACTCAATGAGATTGGATGTGGGATAAAAGAGAGAACAGAAATTTCAGTAACATACAGGAATAGGGGGAGAGAGAAATATGACAGTTTATAGCATGTAGCATCATTGATGCTGCATTTGTTGTTGAAATACATAATTTACCATATTTGCTGCACAAAATCCAGGTTGACAGAATTCTTCCCCCTTTTTATACAATGACCAGTGCAAATTGTTTAGAATAAAAAAGAAGAAAGGGTACAAGGGATGATAATAATTGATAGTATTTTGCAATAATGAGATAATAAAATTGTGGGTTTTAGAGGCTACACAGAAAGCATGTAAAAAATACTATTTCTGAGAGAAAAAAATTAGCAACAGATAAATCTTGTATTATTTTTAATACCAAAAAAAAAAAGATTTTGTTAAATGAAATTTTACATAAAGTGTCAAACCACTTTTAATGGCTTAAATAGCATAATACCAGGAAAAGCTGGTAAAATGACAAGGATCCCCCATTTATGACTGTGAATAAAAGTACTGTATTAATGTAGTTTTTAGGATAGGTGGGGAGGTTTTTGGTTTGTCTTAAAGAAATTAATTTAAATCAGGTTTGCTACTGTAAAATGTTTGTCCTTCTAAAAGAGATAGTAAATGATGGGCAGCTTTCATTTAAATGATGGGTTTGAAGGAAGGGTTTGAGTGTCATTGGCTCTGATTGCACCTGTTATTTTTTATTAATGAAATTTCACCAGCTGGCAGAGAATACGACTTCCTCGTGATGTAAATGATGGGCAGCTTTCATTTAAATGATGGGTTTGAAGGAAGGGTTTGAGTGTCATTGGCTCTGATTGCACCTGTTATTTTTTATTAATGAAATTTCACCAGCTGGCAGAGAATACGACTTCCTCGTGAACAGGTTCATCCAAGTTCATTTCCTTCCCCTGAAATATTTCAGGATATGGCTTTGTTTAGACCCCCTAAGTTTTATAGCTCAGAAGAATACAATTTTGGCAAGAGCAATTGGTTGATGTTTGTAAGGGAGACAGAAGCACATCAGCCCAGAAACTTGTCCAAAACAGCTATTCCATCCACAAACTCAAATTTGAAATGCCAGTAGCTGTCCCAGCAGGATGCTGGGAACTGTATGTACAGCTCTGTGAAATAGCTACTCACTCTGGTGTTCTTCTTTTCACCTTTCCTCTCTTATTTTCTGCTTCTTAAATCAGACTGTTGCAGACCAATCCCCGGGCTTTTCCTGTGAGCTTTCCATTACATTTCAGGAGCCAAGTTAGTTTCTATAAATTGTGGGTGGAAAATGTGAGAAGATTGAATACAGGCCTGTGTTACTGTGTGTGTGGTATTTGCTGTGTCAATCAGTAGAGACTGGATACAGCACATTTTATTTACTCATCCCCAGGACACAACTACTTCATTATTATAACTGCATTCATCTTCAGTACATTTTGAGGTGGTGAGAAAGGTCCTTACCCAGAACTGGGCTCACTCCTAATAATAATATGGATTAGCCATGGAAATTGTCTCCAGAGATGTCCAAGGAAGGACTGGGTGTGGCACTCAGTGTTCTGGGCTGGGTAACAAGGTTTAGTTAGGCACAGGTTGGATTCAATGATCTTGGAGGTTTCTGGGTCCCAGATCCAAAATTCAGATCCAGGGATTTGGGTTGTGCCCATGTCTCTTCTCTTTTTCTCTATGATACCAAAGACAAAGAATCTTAGTGAGCTAAAGCATATTTAATGGTAAATTCTTTTGAGTTAAAAATACTTATTGGTGCTGAACGCATGTCTAATACTCATAGTCTGCAAAGCAGTGTAAGGTAATTAACTTAATTATTTCTCTCTACTTCTCCCTGATGATGGGTGAAAGGAATCCCTGATGAGGGACTTCTGATCTAGGTAGGTTGCTTGGAATTTAGAGCAGGAGGTCTATCAACAGCTGTCACCCGTGATGCTGTTACAGAATCAAAAGAACTTGTCCTACTCTTCCCCAAATTAGAGCAGCTGTAACTGAGAACAAGCATCTGGAAAGGTTTAAAACAATGAGGAAAGACATTGCTTATTTATGTTCCTCAAGACCAAATTTTTTTGTTTTTTCTTCTCTTCTTTGGTAAAAAATAATTAATCTTTGGATTTGGAAAGGACCTTCCACAAACTCCAATTGCAAAGATCAAGGAATTAATGGATTAAGGAAAACACCTTCTGTTTTCTATCAGTCCACCCTAGCTGAAACAGGCTTCTTGGCAGTTTCAGTTAAACTGCATCTTTCAGAGAAAGGAAGAGGAGTTCAACCATCTCACTCAGTCATATTTCATTAACAGAGAAGTCCAGACCTTGTTTACATAGAGATCTGTGTAGGGGTTCAAAGCAAGGCTGGTACCCTGGCTGGAGCCAGCACAGGCGGCTATCCCAGCCGTGCGGTCCACATCCCACTGCATCAATATGATGGATGGCGAAAGTGGCGATTTATTTCAAGGAAACTTAACATTTTATAGCCTGGGTTCACTGTGTTACTCCCATCTGCATACGTCACACCTGGGTGCTATTGGCTAATTACAAAAGGCCTAGCTGTCCTAACAGAGGGGGGTCTAATAGCTTCCCGTTACATCCCGCTATCTTCCGCTCCGCTATGCCCTAAACTACAACAGATCTGCATGAATTATAATGTTGGATTGAGTGAAAGAATTTTTATATAACTTGCAGAAGGACTGAATTAAGTTAAATTCAAGCTCACAGGAAAAAGAGCAAGTATGACTTCATGCTGTAATTAAGGTCATAATAAAAACCAGGCACATCGTTCTGGTGTGCACTGGAAGCCTGTTTTGCTTTGAAATCAAATTAATTGTTCCGAGTTATCCCTATTATGTGATCACTTGGTAAGTTGGTTTGTTTTAATTACAACTCTGAGGGTAATTAAAAGATAATCACTGTGTCACAAACACAAGCACACAATCCAGCCAAGAAAGAAGCAGAACACACTGAAGGACATCTTTACACTTTTATAAAAGCAACTTCCAGAGACCTGCGCTCACCCCAAAATTATTTTAGAACTCCTAAGTTCTTTTGGGCTTCTTAATGTAATGGTGTCCGCTGTGGAAAACCAGAGTGTTCCCAGTGCTCTGCAGCTCTGAGCTTCTCTGCTCAGGTGAGACCCCACCTGCAGAGCTGCCCCAGCCTGGGCCCAGCACAGCAAGGAGCTGGAGCTGCTGCAGAGAGCCCAGAGGAGGCTCCAGGATGAGCAGAGGGATGGAGCAGCTCTGCTGGGAGGAAACGCTGCCACAGCTGGGATGGTTCAGCCTGGAGAGGAGAAGCTTTGGGCTGAGCTCAGGGTGGCCTTGCAGGGCCTGAAGGAGCTGCAGGAAAGATGTAGACAATTGACAAGTATTGAGAAACCGCCAGACTATTCACTGAGTCTTCACAGAAGTATACTGAATGTCATTTATTTCTATCTTTAGCACACATTTATAGGGTCTGACAGGGTCTTCAGGCTTAGCAAACTACTATTGGTTAATACATATGGTTTACATTCTTTCCCCAATACACAAAGTTATTGTTTTTCTTTCATTTTTGCTGCTTCAGGAGAGTTTCAAGGATACTATCTTTAATATCATCGCTTATACCAAAGGCAGGTTTGTGCAGACAGGCTTTTACTAAAATATCATGCTTTTACTCTGTTAAAATGTTTTACTACAATTCCCCCTTTCTCTTCTTGCACAAGCCAGGCTTTAGATACGATTCGTTTTACACATTTACAGATACAAGATAAAATACAGCTTAAAATAACTATCTCTATTAATACCATAAGTAAAATTCATTCTCCTTTCAGCACAAGAGACTTCAACCATCTAGTGATGACCCAGTTGGTGAATCAACTTCCAATGGGGTCACTATCTTCTTTTCAGGGCATGTAACCTATTCTGTAGCTGTCTTAGTTGTTTGTGGATTGAGACTGAACAATCAGTAAGGTTCAAACAGCACACATCCTCAAACTCTTCACAACCATGTCTTTGTGCCAAGAGCAAGAAATCAATTGCAGCTTGATTTTGCAATATGGTATGACATACACTACTTACATCACCTGAAAGTTCACTTCACATTGTTGATGTTACATTCAGTTCTTTCCTGGTCTAATAAGCTAGCTTTTTTAGAGTTGACAAGCTTTTAGCAGCAGCTGCTCCTGGAATAAAAAAAAGGAGGCTAGCCATATTATACCACAACTTTGATAGTCTGGGTCTCTAACATCATCACACTGTAATTCATTCAGGCTTTGCTTTGACTGTTTGATGTTTTTATTTTACCAGCTATATTCAACAACTGGTGTAAGTTTGGATGGAACAAAGTAAGTTTCCCAGGGTAACAGGGTTCTCCATGCGGACTAGCAGGAATCCCATTCCATGCTCTATCTCCACAGATTAAGAACATTGCAGTAGGTAATCGCCTTGGTGACTGTCCTGTGAGATTGTACTGTGAAGAAAAAGCTTTATTTTCAGTGTTAGTAATGAGATCAACTATAGGTTTAACTGTAGCTTAGTGTTACATCACTCTGTTGGAGCAGCTTTTTGTCGGGGGCTCAAGTATTATCCATCCACCTGAGGTATTGGTGGAACCTAACAAATCCAGTTCTTCTGGGGGCTCTATGGTAACATTGAGAACTTGGATAATTTTTGTTTATCAGCAAGCTTCAAGTTGTGTTGACGTGAAGCCA
>NC_031780.1:20024489-20028259 GCF_001522545.3 Parus major | reverse complement strand
AGCTGTGTCCCGGCAGTTCCACCTCTGATTTTATTTGGAGTACCAAGTTGGTGACTTCTCTGTTCACTGGATCTCATGTGTTCAGAGGCACACAGTCTGGTCAGATGAACAGGTCACTTTTTTGAACCTGTCAACAAAACACAGCCACTCTCCCCTTGAAGTTAATGAATCATTTTGGCTTAGCTGTGGTACACCCAATTGTAAATTTAGATTATATAATCTTTCTAAATTTTGATGTAAATGTTTCATCATTGTGGTCCAAATCTCTAATGCACATATTACACTAATCAAATGCTTTTAGGGCATCAATTCCCCCCATTATTTAGAAAAAAATAAAATGAGATGTACTTGTGTCATACACTTCCCTATCAACACAAAAATATATACACAATGAATAAAAACCTATAGCAGTTAAAAAACAATCAAATAATAAGCATTATTAATAACATATGTAATATAAAATTATTATTATGAAGTAAAACATTTTAACAGAGTAAAAGCATGAGATTTTAGTAAAAGCCTGTCTGCACAAGCCAGCCTTTGGTATAAATGACAGTATTAGAGGTAGTGTCCTTAAAACTCTCATTGAGCAGCGAAAATGAAAGAAAAACAATAGCCTTGTATTCTGGGGAAAGAATGTAAACCATTATGTATTAACCAATAGTAGTTTGCTAAGCCTGCAGACCCTGTCAGACCCTATAAATGTGTGCTAAAGATAGAAATAAATGACATTCAGTATACTTCTGTGAAGACTCAGTGAATAGTCTGGCGGTTTCTCAATACTATTAACCACTAAAACAATGCACCAGCATCCCATAGTTTGCAAGCAAACAAAAAAATCTGTGAAGGATTGGATAACCACCTCCGGAAATGATTCTCAAGCCCATTTCAAAATTGATCCAGCTGTCATATTAATAGGGTCAAATTGCTGAGTCAAAAAGTAACTCAAATACTGATTTGGTACAGAAAACATCTGGATCTGCTGGCAAACATTCTGTCCAGGTAAAGTCAAGGCTTGGCCAGGGCCTGGCTTTAAACTGGAAAGATGCTTCTTAACATATTTCTAGAACAAGATTTTCAATAGCAACAGCTATGAGATGCTTACAGCACAGCAAACTGTTAAAATGCATTTGTACAAAGCAAATGATCAGAAGCCTCAGGTACCAGACCAATTAAACCATTCAGCAGTTGGCTCAATCTGAAGCCTCTCCCATGGCAGCTGACCCTCAGCAATGATACATTTCCTTGGAATTCTGAAAACACTGAAAAATAATAAAGCTATAAAAAACAAAAACTGCACAGATTGTAACAAACAACAGAACTCCTGATGAAATCAAGGGTGTCACAGACTGCATTCACTTTTATCCACAAGCAGGTGTTCATCAGTGTTCTATCACAGCTGTTTCAGTTGTAGTCATCTTTATCTGTCTAGGAAAATAACTATACTTTGCAGTTTAAACAAGAGTCTCAAATAAAACCTGAAACAATTTAAATTAAATATTTTAACCTGATAAAAATTAATTATAAAAAAAGGAAATAATAAAACCTTAAAAGAAAATCAAAGTTATAAAACTTAACTTAAAAACATTCAAATTTAAACATAAAGAAACTTAACTTGGCTTAATTCTATTAACACTTACTCTATATTAAATATTATTACAAAAAGGCAACTAAAAGTTTGGCATATACCTTTTAAACTCAATATAACAGTAACACGGATTCACTATAAAAATTATAAAAATGTTACAAATACATCATGATTCTATGTCATCTAGCTTTGAGAATAACTCAAAATAACTGCAAATGTTACTAAAAATTCTTATTCATAACAGGAATTTGCCTAGTATATGCTTAAGTTGGTTCGGATTTTAAAGTGCAGTTTTACTAGAGAAAAAACACAACAACACAGAATTTGGCAAGTTGCCACTCAGCTTTTGTAGCACTTTTCAGAAACATCAAGTCCAATTTTTTAACTAAAATCCAAAGTCCAAATCGATATATATGCAGTTATATGTGTTTTTTATAACAAGAGGACTCAAATTGAAATTACCTTATTAAAATTGTGGAAAAAACAAGCAAATGGGTAATATATGCTTTAACTTAACTTTGTATTTTATAGTAAAGTTCTCCTTATCTAATTATTTTTTAAACCGTAACTATCTTTTGTAGATAACATTAATTGGAAGTTTATTTTGTTAGTAGCTGTAAATCATTCAATATTTTAACATTAGGTTTTAAAACTAATTATTGCAAGGTAACTTTTACTTCTGTTAGTATTCACCTTAAACACTTTTTTAAAAAGGGGCTTTTTGAACTTTCAAAGAATCACAATAATTTCTCTAGTAAAACTCAAAAAAACTGTAACAGCATAAACTCATAATTACTTAAAACACGAAATTAACTCTAAAAGGTTATATAAAAACATTTTAAAAACCCAATGAATCATGACTTTTTAACAAACTGGGTACTGTGCCGGTGTTTTTTCTTAGAGATGGAGCAAGGGGGTGAACTCCCTGCTCTCCTGCTGCTGCTGTTCTGCTGTTATTTCTAAAAGGTTTGAGTGAAGTCTGTCTTCCCCCACATACTCTCACAGAGAGGAAAAATGGAGAGAAAAAAAAAACTCACAAAGTTAACTTAGAAATGCAGTTCTTTCTCTCAATATTTCTCTCGTTGTTCGCAGATAGACGGAAAAGGGAACGATTTTACAAAAACAGGCTATTTTACACAAAAAGCCTCTCATGGCCAGGTGGTAACAATGGTGATCATCACAAATTATAAACTTTCAATTACAGTGATGAATTTAGAACTAATTACCATCTAGTTAGCGATTTTTTGGCTATTTTGTCTCTCTTTGAAGCTGTCTGAGCCACCAGTTTCTGTTCAACTGTTTCTGTAATTCCTGATATTTGTCCAGTGTGGCCTTGGAGCTTCTTCTGCACTGCCTCTGCCATGGGGGTGCCTTTGTTCTCTGCACTCACCTCAGTGCTTTCCCCCTATGCCTCCCTGGTTTGGGTAGAAACCAGTCTATATCTGACTTCTCTTCTTCCAGCATAGTAAAGGTGGAACTGAAATAAGATTGTGATGTTAAAAGTGTCTCCAAAAGTGGAGCAAATAGTTCAGGATGTATCACACCCTGCCGTTGCTGAACAGATTCTGTTTGTTGTTTCAGTGTTTGTTGTGGAGCTGCTTTCTCCTTATTTTCTTCTCTCTGACTCTCCCTCCCTCTCTCCAAGGGTGGCATAGACAGGAATGCTCGCCCAGCAGTGGGATGTAGAGACAGCTGCTGTGACACAGGTAGAATTATGGCACTCGCAGCCTGAGCATATCTCGCTTTCCTGTTCTTTAAGTTATTAATTACAATCTGCCGAGTTGGACCATGAGACAGAGTGTCCTTGCTTTTCCCTGTAATCGTTTTCTCCCACAACAAATCTCCTATGTCTTTCCATTCTTCCACTGCAAAAGACAGCAGCGGGACCTGGGAGTGCCCGTGCCTATTATCTCTGGCCCATAAAATGAGCTTTTCAAGGTCCATATCCTTGACTCCTTCGCTTTGTTTAATGATAATGTTTAGAAGCAGTTTGTGCTGCCGCAAACCCATGCATTCTTTGCGGCCATGGGAAGGGGGAGGGTTGCGACCCCTCCTTGCCTCTTCTGCCCTCGGTCTCCCCCAGCAGCCTGCCTCCATTCCACATCTCCCTGTGCGCAGGCTCGCCTACCCGGTACCGATCCGAATCTGCATCTTCCCGCACATGGATCCGCTCCACCGGCTC
>NC_031780.1:20002932-20023934 GCF_001522545.3 Parus major | reverse complement strand
CAGCCTGGGACAGTGGGAGGTGTCCCCTCCATGGCAGAGGTGGCACTGGATGGACTTTAAGGTCCCTACCAACCCAAATCATTGTCTATTTGTCTTATTTAGGGACCATAGTGCAGCTGAAATATTTTGAAGCTAAAGAATCAGCTGTATGTGTCATAACACCTACAAAGGAAAGTGCTAATGAAGTTCAAAGGACAAGAAAAAAAAATAATTTAAAAATTCTATGTCATTTCCATCCCACAGATGGGCTGAGCTCAGGTTTTCCTTCTTGGGAAGTATTGCAGAACTTCATGGTGCATAGCAGATAAGTGAATCCAATCCTGCAGTTCACACCAGTGAGGCAGCTGAAAAGAGACAGCTAAAGATCTCTGTGCATCTACACAGGTTTATCCTACTGGTGGCATTTAGCCCCATTCCTCTATTGCATGATTATTTAATCCAGTCTTCAGCCTTTCACTGTAATTCAGGCTACAAAATCTTTAGGGAATTGACAGTTGTTTGAGCTGCCCACAAAAATGCCTTTACAAGTGTAAGAGACAGTAGAAGATTCTCTCACCTGTCTCACGACCACCACAAGAAAAGACCCTGAATATCACAAGGGACTTGTGGTTGACTTGTGGACTGGCCTGGTTGAGGTGGATGCTTGCAGTGATTGTTTGCAGGTGTGCTTGCTGTGCTACCACGGTACACTGCCCTCGCTCCTGCTGGTGAGTAGAGACTTGTACCCCACACCTGCCCCCCCTGAGCAATGGGCCTCTTCACCATGGTCATCAATCTACTCTGGTTTTGGCCTTGCACCTTTCGCTTTGTAAAAGACTATAAAATACACCCCAGAACTTACTTTCCTCTGAGATCACCCCAACAGAAAGAAGACTCTGCGTCGTTGGACGGCTGAGTGGACTTTGACGTTGGTAGCTATAATCCACTTACTCTCTTTTCCTTATGCTCTGCTTTCTCCTCTTTTCCCTCTATTGCATATTAGTGCTGATGAGCACTCAATAAAGTGTGTTTTGCTGCTTGAGTCCCTGGTTTACTGATAATCTTTTGTACTCTAAGATCAAATAAAAGAACCACGTCACGAATCCCACCTTGCAGATTGTCACAACAAGTCACTGAAATAAAAATGCCAATAGTCCCAGATTTTCTTACAGGCCAAGATTAATGTGGTAATCTGAAAGAAACAGTGTAATTACTGTGTAAAATACAAATACATAAAGCAGTAATAGCCTATAGTGTAGGGAATTATCCTAAATGGACTAGGAAACTGTACGAGAATATTTTTCTCTTTTTATATGAAGGATGTTTTCTCTAAGAGTTACAGAGCCAAAGATTATCCATGGAGTTTTGGGGAAATAGGGAAATAGGAATGTTGCTGCTATTAGAAATTACTAATTCCACCTCGGCCTCAATGAACATTTACTCAACATTGTTAAACACTGAAATTTTTAGGGATAAATACTAAATCTTTTAAAAGAGCTCTTTAAATTTATCTGAAGGTTGGGAGGCAACAAAGCATCACCAGCTCCCTGAATTTCCCTGTTGAAATGATTTTATCGAATTTATTCTTGTTATAATATTGATAGCGCAGCATCCCAGCTATCTTTGCGTGCTTGTAAATATGCAGGATATCACAAAGCTTATTGCATTTGTTCACTTGAAAAATATGGCATGCTTTAACTTAACTCTCAAGATTTAATGAAGGAACTACATCCCTTTTTTCCTCCTGGACCACTGTTTGTGTTACTGGTGTCCCCTGCTATGTGTATTCTTCCTATTCCTGTGCTTCATTAAACAGAAGGAAAATCTCATGGGATTTTAAAACATATTTGAAATACTTCAAAAACTTTTGGATGTCTGTGTAGTTCACTTATGCCAGTTCATGGTCAATGCAAAATGAATTCCCAAAACCCAAACTCTCCCAAAAAGTGAAACAGTCCATTAGTCACCACCTCAGCAGAATATTCCTAATCTTCGCTAATAGACCATGATGTCAGATGTTAATGTCAAACCCCATGACATCAACAAGAGTATCAGGATGGAGTGTTAGTGATGTTTCTGTTACACAGGAGAGGAATTCTGATACGGGTGTAATGTTTTCCCTGAAAATATTTAATCCAGAATAAGATTGTTCCTGTCTAGTTTATTCCCAAATAGATCTTTCAGAACAGAGCATCATCCCAGTGCAGCTTTTCTAAAATGGATTAAAATACACATCAGAAACACTCTGGCCAGGTTCAAGGTACTTCTTGGTCTTGCTCCACTGACCAATCCCATTAAACAAAAGGTAAAATCTTTGTCCCTGCATCTGCCATGCTCTGTTTCTGATTGCAGAACTGCAGGTTCCCAATGGGAGGCAAGAGGCAGGGCTATGTTATGCAATGGAATGTTACTCACACTCTAGCTGGGATCACCAGCCAGCCTGTGGGAGTGGGGGAGCTCCAAAAGTCACAAGAAACTCTCATTTCATTGGAAATATCACAACCTGGCAGAGCTGCTTAGGTAATAGGTGGTCAATGACTTTGTTGTTCTGACAGGTGCCAGCACTGGAGGATTCTAGGTCTAGGAAGGACCTTCAAGGGAGAAATTGAATTTGAAAACAGGCTCTTATGGCTAAATAATGGGTAAATATTTGCCCCTGCTTACTCAAATGTATTAATGTGTAATCTGGGCTTAATTCATATGTGTAGGAAAATTAATAAATGGATTTTTAGCTCTCTTTGCATACCTGTGACTTTGAGAATGTAATTTTTTTTCTTTTATGAACTCTAGATACAGATTAATATAATAATTTTTCATATGATTTCAATCGAACTAGGATTTACACCCCCGTAAATTTGCACCATTGCAGTTTTTAATTAAACAGAATTGTTGTGGAGTTACATGTGCTGTGTCCAAGAGATGAACATAAGCTAATTCCAGAGCTATGGCTTAATAAATGCATTTTCATGTAGGAGGAATATATAAAAGAATCCCAGCTTTGCCTAAAATGCATTAACATACTACTTGAGTCTTACAAGATGCTTGACCCAGACTCCCATGGCTAAAGAGATTAATTTTTTTTTGATATTTTGTACTTGCATGGTAGCATGAAGGAGAACTCTTTCCAAGGGCTGCAGTCACCCAGAGTTTCCTGGCTCTGAACCTAACTTTGAATCCAGCACACAGAGTGCTCCAAGACAGACTCTTTCATAAACAGTATTTCCACAGGGAGCAGCAGTGGGGAACCCCATTGTCGTGGTTTAAAACCAATAACTAAGAAAATTACTTATTTCTTGCTGTGAGATATGGATTAGAACAAGAGCAAAACAGGCATAAAACTTAAAAGGATTAAAGAAAGTTTATTGACAAACAACAAGAATAAGAACACCAGAATAAACTTCCAGAAAAACCTTTTCATCTCCTATCTACCCACTATTCCCTCGTTCACATGACAACAGAGACAAAAACTTTGGAACTTTGGTGGTTAAAACAGTCCCAATTCTTGCTACAGTCTTTTCACCAGTCTTTGTAGAGAAACAGAAGTTTCTTCCTGTTAATTTATGGAGTTTCTCTCAAGAAAACTATTTTTGTTATAGTTTTCCATTGCCCTGATGTCAGCTGCCCAGAGCTGCTGTTATCAGAGCCCACCCCTCCCATTTTCACATCACTCTGAGGAGCCCACCCCTCCCATTTTCACATCACTCTGAGGTGTGTATTATGGGCCATGAGTCTAGGGATAGCATTTTTAAGGATGAGTATTCAAAGGCAAAAAAAGTCTTCTTCATCTGTTTCTGTGAGCTTCACTAGACAACAGTTTTCTCATTCCCTCTCAAGGCTTCAAATCTCCCAGCACTTCACTATACCATAATTACTCAAGTTTACACTTTGAACACTTTATTCCTCCCTAGATACTTATCATGAATTAAAGGAGTTCTTTTCAGGACTTCATTGTCCATCTCCATAGTTTTAACAGAAAGATATTTCAGCTAAATTAAAGCATCTTCTTAATTATCTGCCTTTTCTGAAGCTTCTTTTCTTTCTTTTTCACTGGTAGTTTATAAAGTCTCTTTTCATGTTGATCACTCTCTTTTTTTCTCTCTGGATAAAAGATTAATCCGCAAGTCTCATCTGGGTAATGAGAGAGTTAAAATCTTGCCCAGGCTGTTGTAGGTAGTTCTGTGGCCTCGGCTGGTGCAGGAACTGGAGCCGTCTGCGATGGAGAGTTCCTCATGGCTGCTCTGGAGAGTGTAGTCGCCGCCCCAACCCGCTGCAGGTCCAGAGCCTCTCTCCTTCTTCACTCAGCAGTTTCTAGTGAATTTAGTTGCAGCAAAAACCCTGCAGCCGAGCCAGAGATTGGCGCGGCCCGGCCCGGCTGTTAAGAATGATGATAGTAATGACACAGACTCTCAGCTTAGTTGCAAAAGACAGCCTGTTTTATTCTTCCAGATCTTCTTTTATAGACAGTTCCAAGAAGGTCCAAAAAGGTAAAACTTTCATTGGTCACCAAACCAACACATCACCATCATTGGACAGTGAGGAATGCCATCCCTTGACTGTTTCTTGCAAGTAAACAAGACAAACAACACCTGCTTTCCTCCTCTAGGGACTGTTTTGATTTCTCCTTATGAGTTCCCAGGCCAGAGTGAGAAAGTTGTGTACTTCACTTTCCCACAGGCTCAAGACAGTGCCTGAAGCCTAAAAATCTCTTATTTGACTACTATCAGTTCTCACAAGGGGCTACAGTTCTTTGAGACTCCCCAGAAAATGAGCACACTCTTGTTTGCATCTTCTGCCTCAAATGCAGCAGGGGAGGGAGAGAATCCCATCCCTGTGCTCTGCTCTCCTGAGACCTGGATTGCTGCATTCAGTTCTGGTGATCCCAACACAAGGAAGTCATGGAACTGTTGGAGCAAGTCCAGAGGAGGCCATGGAGGTGCTGAGGGAACTGGAGCACCTTCCCTGTGAAGCCAAACCAGGAGAGCTTGGGCTGCTCAGCCTGGAGAGGAGAAGCTTTGGGCTGAGCTCAGGGTGGCCTTGCAGGGCCTGAAGGAGCTGCAGCAAAGATGGAGAGAGACAATTGCCAAGGGCTGGAGGGACAGGACCCAGGGAATGGCTCCCAGTGCCAGAGGGCAGGGCTGGATGGGATATTGGGCAGGCATTGTTCCCTGGCAGGGTGGGCAGGCCCTGGCACAGGGTGCCCAGAGCAGCTGGGGCTGCCCCTGGATCCCTGGCAGTGCCCAAGGCCAGGTTGGACATTGGGGCTGGAGCAGCCTGGGACAGTGGGAGGTGTCCCTGCCATGGCAGGGGTGGCACTGGGTGAGCTTCAATGTCCTTTCCACCATGAACCATTCTGGGATTCTGTGTGTATTTTCCTGGGATTAAAAAAACACTCTGGAAGATACTGAGAGTGTCCTCTCTTCCTCTCTGTCTTACTCTCCCTTTTTTTTCTTAATCTTTTGGTCTTCTCTACTACAATAGATTTGTTTTTAGGTTCTGGGGTGTTTGTAGATTTTGAAAGGTGAGTGAAAAGCTGTGACTGTCTTGAGGATGTTTGCACTTGCAGTTTTGCAGAATTCTTTTGCTAGCTGAGTACCAGGCTTAATGACTATGCAGTCTGATCATCCCTTAGACCCATTTACTACAGGCCTTTGTTTCCTTTCCTCCATTTTCCCTTCCTCAGGCTGTTTGTTTTTTTAATTGCAAGAATATTTCTAGAGTGTCTCCATGTCCCCTTCTGGAACAGCTGGCAGTAAACGAAAATTTCCAAGGAGATATAAACCAAAGAAACATTACAACCATGTATCCATTAATTACTAATATCCATTAATTACTAATATCCTTCTCAGTGCATTGCAAGATGAGAAAACAGTGACTGGTGCAGGTGCATTACTGACAGCAGTGCAAAGCTTGATCATTGTTAGTGCAACCGTAACAAAAGAACCATCTGGATTTTGACATAAAATTTCCTGTTGTAAAATTCCCTAAGTTCTGAATTCTGGAATTGAATTTAAATTCTTCATATGAACACAGGAACAAACTCTCCTTGCAGCTTGGAAATGACAAAAGGCTAACAATGCAGTAACAACCTTGATTCTCTCTCTCTCTCTACAACCTTTTCACGACTGTCATTGCTTTAGCTCCAAGAGGTTGGTGATCTAATTAGGGCAAATTGAATAAGACTGCTTTTATACTAAAGTGTGAGAAAGTTAATTGAAATCAATCCATGTTCAGTGAAAATGCTGGAGACATCACTGATAATTTAAAGCAATTAAAATATGTTGTCCTGAAGCAAGGCAGAAACATTGAGTCTGTTAAAGAAAACTACCTAAAATATTTAAATGATATTATACAGTTAAGATGGACATGGGATAGCTGAAGCAATTAGAAACCCTGAAGCATAAACTCAGTCACATGTAATCTTCTTTCAGCTATTTCAAGTCATTTGTTTCTTGTAAAGACATGGACATTTTTTTTAAAATCCCATTTGTGACATTTTGTGAACAGTGGTGTGCTACACTTGCAAGCCTCCAGTTGTCATTGATGGACCATTGTGCTTTAATAAAATTTAAATTGAAACGCATTTTCTAGGCTCATTTTAAGGTTTTTGTTCATAGGATGCAAAACATTCATTTGGTAGATCTGAAGGTTAAAATCCAGTCCCTTATTTTTTACAAATTTGTAAACATGGCAGAGTAAACATGATGGGTTTTCTTTCTGAAATCCCCAAATATATCATAAAATCATTAAGGTTGGAAAAGACCTCCAAGATTATCAAATCCAACCTGTGGAACTTGCTGAGGGAATGAGAATTCAGAGCTGCACAGTTCTCATTTAGAAGTTTCTTCTAGAATGAGTAATAAGACATAAAATAATGAACAGAATCATTAGAACAAAAAAATTAAATAACATCTGCAAAGCTGATGTTGCTGTCTGCATTTAGGCTCTGGAACAAACGTGATGGACCTGACTCTGTTGCCTGCCACCTCTGGTAGGGCTCATGCAGTTCACTGAGGAGGCTTAACTGCAGTGACACGTGCTGGGAATGCTGGACAAATATGAAACTGTATTAATTCCATAAAATACACCATAGGCACAGGCTGAAGACAGCTAAAATTAATTTTCCAAATAGTAGTAATTATCTTCTATGGTCTGTCACAGCTTGTACTTGCAGATTTGTAGAAATCTTGGTCTTGGCAGTTTCCTGCTTAGCCAGAGTTAAAAATATGGTGGTGTAAAAGGACTGATTGGGAATCAACAGCACAATGGAGGTATCCTGCCGAGGGTTCTCAAAACAAATATTTGAGCTCTTTTTACTGGTGGTGTGTGTTATAAATGCAAAGGCAAAATCGAGATTAAATAAAAAAAGCAATTTATTATAACACAATTTCAATAAAGAACAAATGATGGAAAAAAAAAACCACAATAAAATAGGCAGCGCAGCACTGGGTGGACAGGGTCTGTACCCAAAGGTCTAGGTGTTCCCAAATCCACGATCGAGGGTTCTCTGGCCCGGGTTTTTATAGGAAGTTTATGTCCCGAGGCCAAATTCCAAGCAAGCACGATTCACCAAAAAGTCCTTGATTGTTGGAAGAATAGATTTCCTGGCATTGGAGAATAGAGTCAATAGACGTTCGGGCAGAGTCTCCTCATATGTAAAGAGGTTCAGGATGTCTTTTTGATTTCATTTTGGTCCGGGCCATTAAGGCGGAGTGGTTGGGTCCGGCTTGGAGCCGAGAGATATCTCGGCTGGGTTCTCTCCCTTTGTCTAGTCTGATCACTTCTCCAACGATGGTTGGCAGGGCGGGGGTGTTCAGGTCCGGCGATGAGTATCTCGTCAGGGCTCGTTCTTTTGTTAGTTTGATGGCCCGTGTCCTGCTCATTCTTTTTGGTTAATGGGCACTGCCTATGCTCGTTATCTGAGTGCTGGCCGAAACTGTTGTTTCCTGAAGGGGAATTCGCGACTAGATCTGGGAACGGACTTTTTACCACATTACATTTTATATTTTATATTATTATAACTATACATATATCTTATTTATACTCTTTACGAATTTTTATTCATAAGTTAATTTATCACAGTGTGTATGTCCCAGTCTCAAAGCCTGATTATTCTGCCTCAGCTCCAGCCCTGGGTCCTGAGGGGGTTTGTACACATCCAACAATCCTGATCATCAGCACATCACAGTCTCCCTCCTGTGGAGGCCATGGTGCACACCAGGCTGTCATCCACATCCCAAAATCTCACCATCATTAGGGATGCCTATCACCTGCTGGAGACTGGGGTGGATGCTGCAAAGCCTTCCTCCCCACCACACACCTGAGGGGGATGAAGGAAAAGGTGAAGTTGAAATCACCAGAAAAGGAAGGGGACACCAAATTTGGATGACTTCACAGCCTTGGAGTAGATATTAGTTAATTTTTATTAATTGTATTATTAACTGTGTTTGTTGCTTGTTTTTATGTGTGCAAGTGACCTCTGCAATAGCAAAGGCTTTCACTTTTAGAATGAATGCTCCTCATATTAATAGTGGAATTTGCCTGTTTTCCTTCACCTTCTAGTCTTGTGCTAAGTAAGAATCTTTGATTGATGTGGCACTTTTTGCTTCTTTTCCCCCTTTAAAAACTATTGTTTAAGAGAAATTATGCCCATGTTCTTACACAACAGCAGGGGGGAAAAAAGCATTAGACACCTCAAGACTCTAAAATCAGAGCACAATTTATCATGTTTGAACCAATTTAATAACTTTTCCTGAGTTTTTTTGTTTCTTGAATTGTAAATGCTTTGACTGTGCAATACTGAAAGATACTTTTTATCCCTTTGTTTATCTGCATTCAACACGAGATGGAAGGAATCAAATTCTTAGTCAAAAATTGGAAGCAAGTTATTTTAATATCATTTGTTGATCTTCCATATCCTGGATTACTGCAGAAAACTTTGCCAACCATCTGATCATTCTTTATTGACCTTAAATGCTGAAGTTTCTGTGTTTTCAGACAAAGAAAACCCATGTTATTCTCCTTTATATTATGAATATTGCTCTGTCTCAAAGGATATGTCTGCTATGGGTGTGTACTGTGGTGCCTACTGGTTCTAACTGGGATTTTGTGTGCAATAGGTGATGATCAGAGACAATATATTCGCTGCACAGGGTAGAGAGAACATAGAAGTAAATAAATATTTTATGCCAAGATATGTATTGATTTGTTTGGGTCATTCAGGAATTATGAACAATGTCAGGAAACGAGTCTGGGAAGCACCTGGTATTTGGTGCCTTAGTAATGAAATCTTTCTTCCTCCAAAAATATTTCTGTGGAAAAATTCTAGAAAAGTGAAGAACCAGCTCTGCCCAAAAAAACATCCTCAGGACTTCTGTGCATGTAGCAGCTAGAGATCTTTAAAATTCCTGCATTTTTAAATGTGCACCTTATAGTAGTTCCAGAAATAAATAAATAATTTTTTTTCTCTCTCTCTCTCTCTCTTTTTAGATCTAAACTGCACATGGAAATTTAATTTAAACTAGCATTTTACAGGAAGGTTTGCTCAACCCTCTGGGTGAAATGTCCTTTCAGAATTTTGAAGAGCAGTCTGAGTTAAGTCTCAATTTGGCTGAGCTGGTTTTGGAACTGCTGGTTTTTCCCCCATCAGTTCCTCTTAACTCTGTAGATCACCTCTAAAAAGTTTAGCTTTTATGCGCTTTCATATTGCACTATAAACTCACTGTGAGGATGCCATGCCTTATTTCCGCTGCAAGATATTTAATCAAAAATGACCCACAATTTCAAGCATGAATGCCCAACATCTCATTATTAACCACTCCCTGGGACTCTTTAGAGTGCTCTGACCTCAGCTGGAATGTGGTGACAGGATTCAGGAGACCGCTGTTTTACAGTTTAGGTCATCTTTTAACTCTCCTTGTTATTTGGTAGGAAAAAGCAGGAGGAAAGTAACCTGGTAGGTTTTTGTATCAGCAGTGAAATTGTTGATCTATGTGACCTTGGTCTAAATTGAGACCTTAAGAAATCAAGTAAGAGGCAGCCCAAAGAATGGACTTTTGAGTTAATTTGCTTTCTCTGCTCCTTGACTTCTCAAGGGTTTTGCTACAAGGACACTTTCCAGGGAGTTCATGAATTTTTCAGACACCTTTCATCACTGACCTTTCACTTCAATTTGAAGAGAATGGCAAAGTCTGGGCAGAATGACATTGTTACCATTGCCTTTTAATTTGTCTGGTGTCAACCAAACACAACTACCCAGCCTTTGTAATCATGTTGATCTAGCAAGCCTCACTAGTCTGGGCAGAACATTTCTCCCCATCTTAATCTTTACAAATGTGATGTTACTTGGTGAAATAAGAATGAAAGAGGGTCAGGAAAAATGATGACTGGAGCTGAAAGTGGTTTTTTTTCCATAGCCCAGTTTTCTTGAAGTTGCTCAGGGATTGTTTGCTTTCCTTTTTTTTGAAAGAATAAGGTTTGACTCCCATTCATTTCTTGGAAGAATGCAGATAGCTGGATTTTTTTTCCTAATAAAACCAGAGATAATCCTTTTACATAATGGCAGCATGGGCTGAACTGATAAAATGGTGGGAATGAGGAATACAGCCTTGCTAATATGTAAAGCAAGAAATGTGTGGCCATTCCTGGGAGCTGCAATGTTTTTACCACATCATTTAGTCCTAGGTCTTTGCAATACTGGTGCTAATTAAGTAAGATTCCAGTTTACGTCAGGGTGCTACAGCAATAATCATGTCCAGCTAAAGGTCACATTAAATGATTTGGGGCTCAGCTCCATAATGGCTAATTCCAGCAACACCATTTCAAGACAGTGATACTGTTTAAAATTTGTAATGCGCTCATATTCTGGCAAGGAAGCTTTTGTGTCTCTATGGTGAACAGCTTGCTTTTATGAAGATAATTATTATTTTTCTACAGATCCCCTATTTTTCTGCTTTTACATTTTCAGAAAAAGTTCAGTGAATTGTAAACTCTGAGTCACCATTTACAGGTTGCAAAGTAGGGTGGTTTGGTGATATCCACACAGAAACATGCAGTGAACAAATACATTAAAAAGCAAAGAAAAAAAGCAAAAGGAATCTGGTTATATTGTTGTACATTATGCCCTCAGAGTGTTTTGTTGCTACATGTGCTCTGTCCATAGAACTTTGACATGTAAATTAAAGCTGCTGAATCCCAGCTAAAGTTTATTACATATTTTTATCAGTTCTGGGTCTTCAGATTTGCCCAATTATACTTAAGAACTACTAAAAAAACCCTACTGCTAGTATCAGAACGTGTTTTTTGTTCCTTTAACAATATTTTATGTGCATTTAGAACGTTTTGCAATTCTTAGGGTGTTTTAAAGGGTGCAGAACTTCTCTTTAACCCGTTGTCAATCAAGCATATCTCACATCATTTTTTTATCCTAATTTAGCATGGTTTTGGAATGTTCTGGGCCATACTATTAAAATAATAGTGAAATAAGAGTTGCTGCACACTACCCTTGGGATTAAAACCACCTCTGTATCCATCAGCACAAATCCTGAGAGAACAACTTTCCCAGCTGGTGATGTAACTCTGGCCTGTCCTGTGGGCTTGCCTCAGGGAATTCTGAGCCTTCCCTTAGGAGAATATGTAGGAAATGAGATGTCTATATTCAGGTTGAGGAAAATATTAAATAGAATGTCTTTATCCATTCTAATCTCATGCACTCAACTTTGGGGAGCAAAATCCCCAATTCTGTTATACAACAGACTGATTTTTTTTTCTTCTGTAAAAAAACAAAATCAATTTTCCCCCTTTCTAAATGCAGTAATTTGAGATTTGCTGTTTCAAACAGTGTTAAATAAACAAAAATGTACCTTGTACGTATTTCCAGTTTGGACAAAGGTTTGAGTTTTGAGTCTGGGTTTGATGCTAGAAATTTGCTCTTCTCTGACTGATGGGAGCCCTGGGAACTGCGGGTGATGGGAGCTGCTGTTCAATCTGCAGACAGAGAATCAGAGATGCTATCTTTCACTTTCCATGCGTGTTTTTTTTAATGTAGAACAGGACAACGACATTTTTCTTCCAAAGTGTATGATGTCAGGAGTGGGTAAAAAATTATGTATGTATATTTTTTTCTTTCTAAAGTATGATTATGAAAGTTTGAAAGTTCCTAAGACACTTAAGGTGAATGGTTCATTATTTTTAAAATTACCAATAAGTAGAAAAAACTTCTTTGCTGAGTACAGGGTATTTTTTCAATGGCATTTTGTTTTGCTTTAAATATTGCTTCTGCCTTGCATTATACTGTTTGCCTACCTAGTGAATTTTCATGGAATTTCTATCTTTCAGCACCTCATTTTTACCTATTAGGTTTAAACAAGATGAAACCATTCTCTGTGTAAGTCATCTGTGGAAAAGCTGCATGTAAGTGGTAGTGGCAATTCTGGTGAATGCTGCATGCAGCATCTCTGTGCTTGCTTTAATAATTCTCTATAAAATATTTTATGTTAATGTTAATCACATGGTCTGTGTTGTTTACCTGGATCTCCTTCCATGGAAACAGTCACACAGAACTAAAAAAAATAAGTAAACAGAGTCTTTGCACTTTAAATGTTGTTTGATTTCTGTTACATCAAGGACTGTATTGATATGACAATGGTTAAAGGAAACAACAAGATGCTGTTTGGTTATAGTAGATCATCTATGGGAGAAAAATAATTTGAATCAGTTTTACACTGATTTTAAGATTAAGGTTTTTTTCAGTCAGCACAAATTCCAGTTGTGCTGGTTTTCACACCAGACTGTTCAAGAACATTCTGAGGTATAATTAATTGACAATGCATGTGTGACATATCACTGCACAGTCATTCAGTCCCTCCAGATTGACAAAATTATGCCTGTTTTATAGATACAATCAGCCTTCTCTTTTCTCCTGGGATCATTGTTCTGGTGACTCTGAGATTTGATTTGTTTCTCTTAGGAAGTGGCATCTTTCCAGTTGACAATTACCTCTTGCTGGTAGTTTAGCAATGGAATATAAACTATATTTTATTTAGAGAGTCTTTCTACAGTGTCTTGGTGATCATACCGAGCTGAAAATGAAGCAGACTCTGATTTATCCTGCAACTTATTAATGAACAAAATAATTGCTTGTGTGTTCTTGTGTAGTCTTTAGCTTACACATTCAAAAGTGCTCCACACTGGCCAAGCTGCCAAAGCCTGAAAGGCAGGCAGCTCCTTTAATATGAAAAGTTCAAGCAGCTTATTTTTGCATTCTAAAGCAGAAAAACCTTAACTCCTCCTTCTTTAGATTAGCTAGAAGCCTTTTCCTATCAGTTTGTATTGCTTTAGTGTTCATTCCTAACAAACCTTTGTCCTTGCAGTGTGTAAATCCCAGCTGTCAGAAACCATTTCTGGAGCTTGTGAGTTTAATAAATTCAGTGTCTGCTGAAAGTAATAAAACATCATTGAAATTCTGGTTTAAGAAAGTTAATGCACTAACTGCTCCCTGTGTGACTGCAGACAGCTAAACTGTAAGATATGGACTTTCTATTGTAAAGCTCTTTTAAAAAATTGCACTGATATCCTTGCACTTTAACGTGTGGATTAATAGACCTTTAAATTTGAAACCAGCTCATCACCTTGCATTAAATGAAACAAGGCTACTTTGGGCAGTTTTTAACAAAGGGTCAAGATAATATTGAAGGTAGATAAAATCAGAAAATTTCAAAACTTACCTGCATGGGCAGCCTGAGGCCTCCATCTCTAGGATTCTACCCTCCATTTCATATCTTTGGCAGTAAAGTCTCTGTGCAGGTTTTCTGTAGCAGTTCTGGACTGAATCTTCTGCCTTTTTTAGTCTCTGTGTGGTATAAACTTGAACCCCGGAGGGTGTCTCAGCTAGTAGATGACTGCACTGTATTCTTACTGCATGTTATCTTTAGTTTTCTGTTGTAACTCTGTTTTGGCTTTTTTAATTCCATGGTACAGCTCACATCATGACATTTATTGGCCAATTTTGTGACCTAAAGAGGGGTCACGCAATTTTTTTGTCAGGTGATAAATAAGAGTGGTTTCATCCACCAGCATTAATCACGCAGGCTGGAAGTGCCACAAGGGGTGTACTGGTAAACTCTAAGGCAAGAGGAAATTTTAAGCTCATGCCAAAAGTCAGAATACAAGCACTTGATTCTGAAAACCAGCAGTGAAATGAATTGGTGAATTATAGACCAAATAGCAATAACACAACAACAAAGCTGGCAGGAATTGGGGATGGTAGTTTGCTGGCAATTGGTTGAAAAACCTCTAAACTGCAAGGATTTAGTTAAGGAGATGTGAAAATAACTCACTGAGGCAGTGTCCTGCAAAGTGTATTGACCTTCACACCAGTACATACAAATTACAACATTGCAAATTACAACAATGAAAGAAGTGGGAAGGGAAGAAATAGAGGCTAAAATAAAGAAGGAATGCAAATGTGGACAGTGGAAAGCCATCCATTACAGTGTGTGAGTGGCAATCAATAACCTCTTAACTAGGCAATGGAGAGAAAATAACTCCACATGGTGTGTTGTCAGAGGCTGGAGGACCTTAGGCTCTTTCACAAAGTGAGAACAGTTGCAGTGTGCTACGGATTTGCTAATAACTAGGCAGGGTGTTTAAAACCTCTGTGCGATGAATTTTCTGACATAAGGTACATGGGAGATAGAACTCAGAGCTCAGATTCCATCTGCCTTCATCTCTTGCTGCCTGGAGTGTCAGGTCAGGATAAGGGGTAGAACACTTCAGTCTCATTTCAAATGTTTGAGAGAAGCCCCTGAGAGAGAACCCAGCATGCAAAAGGGAACCATGCAAAATGAGCCAGGAAGGATTGCTGGGAAGCTGCACTTGCCACAGGCAGTTCTCTCACTTGTTAAATGGATTTTAGTTGGTTTTTCCCCTCTTTTTCAAAGTATGATCAGAAAGAGATCTGGTAACATAACTTCATGTACTGAAACTGCAGTAGACTGTGGCTCTGCTCACCTGCACCACCCCCCTGCCAAGGCAGGGACATTTGAGCACACTGTACAGGAACACATCCAGTCCAGTGCGGTGGAATATCTTCAGAGAAGGAGTCTCTACAGCTTTGTAGGCCCTGTGCTACCTCTGCCTCTGAGATGAAAATGTTTCAAAATATTGAGGCTGTCAGTGCTTAAAAAACTAAAGGAATAACGATAATTGGGAAAAAAAATCTTTTTAACTTCTCACTAATCTCACAGGCTTGTCAGAAGATTTAGTTTTTAAGTCCTGTCATGTTTGTAATCTACCTTGTGTTTTTTTGGCATAGTAGGACACTCAAAACAGCTATAAGGTATATTTATCTCAAAGCCAGATATTTTTTTATATGTTTTGTGCAAGAAAGACAGTGAATTGCAGCAAGTTTTAAGGAGCTTTGCAATTCTTGCTTTTTATTTTCTATGTTCTTGTCTTTCTTTCATATATTGTGACAGATAAAACAAAATAAAGGCCTTTCATATAGAATGAAAATATAAAACTACATAAGAACCTCTTTCATTAGAGAATGAGAGAATAAACCATTTTGGGGTGTTGTTTAATCCACAGAGTGTTACCGCTGAAGATCAATAGATCACGCGGACACAGGTTGAGGTATGGTGCAGAAAGAGCAGAGTTTATTTTTCCTCCCAGGATTTATAGGCTTGTGACCAAGGCCAGGGATTGGAGGGTCAGGATAACACTTTCTCACTGCACTGGCCATGAGAGATGCCCATCACAAGACGTGTAACAGAAAGAATGTACTCATATCTATGTTTACAGTTACTGCCCTGGGAAAGTCCTTTAGAAAACCATGTCAGCAAGCTCAGAAGCTGAGCTTTCAGGGCGACAACAGAGCACAGTGAGACATGAAAGTGAGGAAATGAAAGTGTTCTCAAATACAATCTTAATCTTCCCTTTCTTTGTTTTTCCAGTTTTCCTGACAAAAAAACAGCTGAAAAGGTGATCAAGGAACTTTGCATGTTTCCCAAATGGTATCAACCGATGGCTACCTAAAACTGGGGAGAAGTTTGCAGACTGTACAAGTCTTAGCTATGTTGAAATTCATGCTGAAAATGTAGTAGTGCTCTTAGGAGTTATTAAGGATGCAGTTCTCTGGAGTTCTTAGCTTGCAGCCTTTCACTAAAACATTTAGAAAATAACACAAAACAGGTAAACAGAAGGAATTTATTTTTTTTAATTTTTTTTTCTGCACACAAATACTTGGGTTTAAGGTCTTTCTATAGAAACTTCTAACACATCTCGCTGGAGCTTCTCTGGCTCTATCACTTGGGCCTGCACAGAAGTGGGTCACAGACCAGGAGCAGGATGACCTGAGGTGTGACTGGAGCACTCACTCTGTGGCTTTTGGCTGTCAGTCTGTGCTCTGAGGAGACAAGGATGAGAGGGAGGCCTTTTGCATGGGATAACAGAGGATTTATTGCTCTGGGGAATCTTGGGGGCAAAAGACAGAAAATGCGAGAGTGCAACAGCTGAAATAGGGAGGTGGTTCAAAGGGAGGGTACAAAGCATCAGCTAATCAGAGATATCCTGGGGAGGGTAAAAGGCAGGGTTCACAAA
The DNA here is from genome assembly GCF_001522545.3 of Parus major. Taxonomy (NCBI): domain Eukaryota; kingdom Metazoa; phylum Chordata; class Aves; order Passeriformes; family Paridae; genus Parus; species Parus major. The sequence continues at coordinate 20,007,359 of NC_031780.1, read as the reverse complement.
ATCATCATCCAATGAGGGAGGTAGGGGGGGAAAGCTGGGTCACATGGGCTAATCAAACATTGAAATTTAGGGGATTTCTGAAATGGAATTCCAAGCATGTGGAGGGCCTAAGACAGATTGACAGGAGACTTAGGGTAGATTGACAGCGTGGGGTGGGAGGGTCTCATTTGGACCAAACCATCAACTTGGGCGATTACAGAACATACCATTAACAAGAAACACACTGCAGCAAACTGCTGAGCATTGTGCTTGTAACTCAGCCCATTCCCTTAATATTTTGTCCTCCTCTGTGATGTACGTGATACACAGACACTTCAAACAGGAGGGTTCTATGTTTGCAGCTCTTTTAGCTGTAAGGTACATTACATTATACATTGCTTTTTATCCAGCTATGTATTTGGCTGGCTTACAGATCCATACGGAGCTGAAAATGAATTAAGCATTTAAGATGCTTTGTTATGTTGTGAACACTCCCAGTGAAACACCCATGTCACCAATAGCTAGGAGAGTTACAGCTGAATTCCTGATAAACTTTTCTTGACCTCCTGTGCAGTGTGTCAGTTTTTCCCTGTGGTTGGGTTATCTATAGCTGGGTTAGTGTCCACCACACACTGTGATCATCCTGGCCTTGTCTTTGCTCTCAGATAAAATGGCAGCATAATCACAGAATCCCGGAACTGTTTGGGCTGGAAGGAACCTTAAAGATCATTTTGTTTCAACAACTTCCACTATCCCAGGTTGCTCCAAGCCCTGTCCAACCTAGCCTGGAACACTTCTAGGGATACAGGGGCAACCACAGCTTCTCTGGACAACCTGGAAGTGCCTAACCATCCTCACAGGGAACTCTTTTTATCCATGAAATAATTCATATGTTTTTTTGAGTTGGGCTGGTTTTGTGGTTGCACCTCTCCTATATAAAGTGCTTAATTAAAGCAGTTTTAATTTTGTTTCTTTCAAAAGGATCTTGCTAGATAATGTAGTCAGTTTTGAAGACTGAGGAATAAATTAAGAATCTTCCTCAGACAAAAATATAACTAATTAAACCAAGCTAAACATAATTAGACTCATATCTGGAGTAAAGGTAAGACAAATGATTATATAAATGAAGCCATTCAACTCAAACTCTGATATTGTTGCTGTAGATTTCAGAATTCCCAATGTTATTGTTTCCAATCTCTGGGAATATCATCCTCCTTGAGAGGCCTTGATGTAGAAAGCCTAAAAATTAAGTGTCCTGAGCCAGTAATTTTGGTAGACAGTGGCAGTTTTTCTCCATCCCAATCTTTAGGCTCTGCAGAATCTTTCTCTTTGCTGTCTGATACATTTTTTCAGGAGTCATTACTGCCAAGAGCTTCTAATGTAGCTAAATTAACAGCTCCAAATGATTTATAGGAAGGTTTCATGGCAAGTGTTGGGGAAGATCTAAACCTCAGAAGAGAGCTGAGGACCCAACAATTTTTGCTTCAACTTCTGAATAAATGACCAGATTTTGAAGAGAGCACAGTGCCAGCTTTCCTCTGTGCCAGCTTCTCTTCATTCTTCTCAGCCAGAACTACTGGTTCCAGGGAGCTTTCATATATTTTGGATAAGTTCATAAATGGCAATGCACATTGTAAATGATTTTATTCTAAGGAAAAGAAAGGCAAGGCCACAGTGGAGGTTATGACAGCAGGAAAAAGAAAGCAGAAAATATTATTGAAGCAATATGACAAGATAATGCAGTCTTTAAGCATGGTAAATTTGCACATTTTTCTCTTAATTCTATCCAAGTGCCAGGTCAGTTAAAATCAAAAATATTCCTCAGAAACTGTTTGCTAAACTTTTCTCTCTAAACTACTTTCAGTTCCACAGGGCAAGGAGCTGAATGTAAAGGATTTCTACTTATGGTCATTAAATATCGAGACTGTTGAAAGCAGTAATGAAATGCCCACTATATTAACTGTTCTTGAAGAGTTACTAGAGCTGATTGTTTTATCAGTTTTGAATATATCTAAGCAAGTTGTTATTTCCTGCAACTGCACCTGTTAGAATTGTGCTCACAAGCGGTTTGTGAGAAGTGATTGCAGTGGAATTGCAGGGAGAAACACCCCATACTGTGGTTTATTTTTGTTTAGATTTGATACTAATCCTCCAAGGACAGCAAAATCTTTTTAACTTGCAATGATGCCTGTTTAGTTTAATTCCAAACAGACTTTTCCCTGTGGAAGCAGTTAGTATAACAAGGGGGTTTGGTAGGTTCAGTTCTGCAAACTATAACCCCTGGGAGGTTTGTCTGCTTTCAGACAAAGTCTTGTCTCCTTAAAGAAGAGTTTGGAGAAACAAGGTGTCTACAGAATTAAGGAAAAAAGAATTTTTAGTCATCTATTATGTCTCTGCTGCCTTCCCCTCTTGCTGTGTGCTCAGTCTAATCTTTGTGTCTACTTAGGAGCCATACATCTTGATGATGGAGCTGTCAGACAGGGAAGTTAACTTGCTTTAATGTTCCTTTCAGTATCTGGTAGCTCCATCTGAGAGCAAAGGTTTGAAAAAGTTCTGGCAGTTCTCTTCCTTGAGCACATCACTGGTGCAAATAACAGCAGGTCCAGTAACCTTGTGGTGGAACAGGATATTGGATGATATATCTCACAGGAAAATCCCTGATCAGGAGATAAAAAAGCTTCCTGGAAACTGCAGAAATTTAGACAGTTTCAGGCTGGGAATATTCTTATTCTACTCACCTCACTGAGGCTGGTGACATCTGACCTTCTGCTTAGCTGTTATTGCTGCCTTTCATAGATTTTTGGAGAGATTGCTCCCTCTCTGCCTGCCTAACAACTGAGGACTGATCACGCCAGCCAGGAAGACCATGCAAGATAAATTAGATGCTTAATTTGCACATCAGGAACTTCAGACAGCCTAATTTTAAGAGGACATTTTGATAAAGTAAAATGGCACTGTGCATATATTAGTAATTGCCAGTTCCACAAAATTATTAATGATAGATGAGCTCTAGGATTTGAATCTTAAATTAGTGTTTGAAGACTGTGCCATGAAACACAGACAACAAAACTCATTAGGAAACTTATCACATAATTGTCAATATTATTTGTAATTTATATTATTTTTCTCTATCTCTCTCCATACTCCCAAATGTCTTATATAAAAAAATATAAACCAACAGTCATAATACAGATTAGTCACATTCTCAAAAAATAAATTGATTTTAGCAAATCTGAAAACGGAACAACGTACTCCTGGCCATGCTACTGCCTCACACTGTTCAGCATCCTTTAAGGGTTCCCATTTTCCTGACATGGCCTGAAAACCACAGCGTTTTTGGCTGAGTTTATGTCCTTGCATCTCATCTCCTTGGTTCTTCTATCCCTTCTAGACACATTTTGCCTTTCCACACCTTCTATCCTTTATTTACCTTGGGAGCAAGCAGAAATCAAAGAAGAACATCAAAAGTATGTGTTCTGCAGGTGGTTTAAATATCTACTTGACTTTGGTCTGATGTATCACTCTCCCACATACAAATACATGAGGCTGCTTTCTCCAGACCTGCTCCCAGACCCTAGTTCCAAGCTTTTCTCCAAAGTTTTCCAAAGACTGTTGCCTGGCACAGAATTAGCCCGGTGAGGTTCTGGGTGTGTGAATATAATTCAGAGCTGCTTTATATTTTCCAATAAACCATAGAAAAAGTGTTCTTGTATATCTTTTATAACAGACAGATTTTCAGATACTTTTCCAGTGTTGTTTTTTTCCAGACTTTTCTCAGTTTGAACTTTCCACTACACATGAAGACAAAGCTTCTGTTTGTTTAGTTCTTATCACTGTGAATTTCAATATCAGTGGAGATGATAGACGGACAAATTTTTGTTGCTTCACTTTTCTGTACACCTTGAACATATATGTCCTATTATGAATAAGAAATTATATGTGGATATATATTTTTAGTGATGTTACTGATTTCAAAATCTCCTGAAAACTGCCTTGACAACCCTTTGAATCAGATTCTTGTGTGATATTTCCTAAAATGCTGAAGAGATAAAATATTAGCCATCTATAAAATTGTGCACATTCTTCTTATCTATTTCACAAACAGGTTTTATTCTTTGCATCTCATTTATACTGTGCTGACAAATGTAGCTGGCTGTTGAGGGTTAGGTGTCCTTTTTTTTTTTGTTTTGTCCTTCTGGCCTGCCCGCGGAATTTTTTACCCATTATGCGCTGGGACAGCCTAACTACCGGTACTTAAGGGTGCTCACAGCGGACAAAGAGTGGCCGGGCCCAGGGGGGAGGGAAAGGGGCAGAAAAAGAGGGTGGGGACAGTTTTTTAGCTGGGCCTTCTTCGGTTTCGGGGAAGGACGTTGGTGTGCTGGTCGCGAAGCTGCTGCGGTGGAGAGAAGGGAATTTTCGCCATCACCCAGACGGAGCGGCTGCTTCTT
>NC_031780.1:19998280-20001397 GCF_001522545.3 Parus major | reverse complement strand
GCCCCTGGATCCCTGGCAGTGCCCAAGGCCAGGCTGGACATTGGGGCTGGAGCAGCCTGGGACAGTGGGAGGTGTCCCTGCCATGGCTGGGGTGGGGTTGGGTGGGCTTTAAGGTCCTTCCAACTCTACCCAAACTTTTCCACAATTCTTTGATTTTACTTGTCTTCCAGTGGGCCTTGTTTAATACTAATAACCCAGAGGCCACATTTCTTTCCTTCTTGAACAGAAATAAAATCCAGTTTTACATGAGATATTTTCTGTTTACGTCTCCTGTGGATGTAAAGAGGTGTTGTAATTATTTCAGTACCCTCAGGACATCTTTTTATAATGATTGCTCTTGGGCTGAAACAATTTTAAAAATCCAATTGCATACACTTGATGTTTAGTATAATGAATGACGGCAAATGCAAAAAGAATTTCAATAAATAAGCTAAACATTGGAGAATACTGGATCTAGTCTACAATTAATAGAAGTATAGCCATCATAGAAAGATTTCATATTTATAAAATACAGCTGTGCTTTGTTCTTTCAACAAATCTTTGGGGCAAGCTTGTCTTGAAAGCTGAACTTCTAAATTCACAAATTTCCCATCTCACTTCAGTTTCTGCCATTCCAATTAATGCATTTTACTAAATGTTAAACTATAAAGCCAGTAAGAATGACAATAGGAGATTGTCTGAGCATCTCTTTCCAGGATGTTGTAAACACAGTGTGCAAGTGAAAGAATGAAACCTCTCCTTCCCCTTTAGCTGCTGTTGGTGTGGTCAAATCCACGGTTCCTCAGCTTTGGGCATTTCACTCCTTGCATTCCACACTTACTGCTCAGCTCTGCACACTGCTCTTTGAAGATTTCCCATTCTTTTTGTCTCTCTCTCTCTCTCTGGTAGTCTTGGTTTAAGATGGTGAATCCTTTTACAATCACATTTTGGTTTTTTTCTTTCCCACTCCTCACATGTTTTTTGAAGTTTGATTGGCAGCAGCATTGGGCAGCTCAGGAGGCCCGTGGGGATGCAGTGGAGCTCTTCTGTGAGCTGGATGTGTAACCTCAGTTATCTCAGTGTTGTTTAGACCCCTAATTCATTGCAAAGCTGTAGTGGATCTGACAGGGCTCTGTCTGTCCCATGCTTCTGTAACCCCAGCCCTCCATCCATCATTTTCGGCTTCATCCCAGCAGGGCACAACCTGCTTATGTGTTCAAGAGATCTTTCTCCAAGGAGAGGATATTAAATGTTCAGCTGCACAGTCAGGATGAGAAGTCTCCTTTATTAGCATGGTTGGATAACCTTTGGTCGTTCCATGGGTATAAAGCCTAAAACGGAACCTACAACTGGTTCCAGTACCAGGCCTTTGTCAGGAGAAATCACATTTTTTAATTAAGATGGTGTGTTGAGCATCATTCTACCACTGACTGAGTTTTAACAGCAATTCTTTGTATTCTTTAGAAAGAAAACAGAATTGAAAAGCAAATTTTTTCTGTGAGCTTTAATAGTGGAAGAAGGAAAGCACATTAGTAAGGAGACAGCACATTGCAAATTAATGTAAACCTTATGGTTTCTCAGCAGTTTCTTGGAATTTTAGTGCTCTGACTGTATTTGTATCCACAGTTACACTGAGATTTCTTGAAATATTTAATGCAGTGCTTTATTCATCATTTATATATTTTTAGACATAATGTGTCTGATTGGAATAGATTTTTCTTGTGATTACACCACTTCAGGTGAAAATACCAACATTTAAAGGGAGGATGATATGAGCCATTATTTTTTACAGGAATTTAGATTTACATATGAAGAAATACTGAAGTCATAAAGCAGAATAACGTGATTATTAATTTAAATCTGGTTCAATTTTTAAAATATTTGAATTTGCTCTTCCGAATAAGAAACTATTTGCAGTATGATACAGGCAAAACAAATTCTTTTTTCCCCTAACCTTCTTTGATAAAATCTTCTAAACTGAAGGAAAGAAGATTTAGATGGTATACAAAGAAGGAATTTTCTACAGCTAAGGGTGGGCAGGCCCTGGCACAGGGTGCCCAGAGCAGCTGGGGCTGCCCCTGGATCCCTGGCAGTGCCCAAGGCCAGGCTGGACATTGGGGCTGGAGCAGCCTGGGACAGTGGGAGGTGTCCCTGCCATGGCAGGGGTGGCACTGTGTGGGATTTAAGGTCCCTTCCAGCCCAAAACCTTCCATGAGATAAATACAGCTCCTTCAAGAGCATTATCTGTGCTGTGATGGCAGTTGTTTTAAATGGCCTAATGCTCTCACAGCCAATTACATTACATTATTCTTTGCCTTTTGGTGACTGTGATTGAAGATGATTTATGAAAGTTGTGCTCATCTGTTGTTTTTCTGTGAGAAAAAAAGAAACTAAAGAAGACAGAGAAGTATGGTCTAATGGACCATAGGAGGGAGCACCCAATGCATTCATGAAATATCCTACTATTAATCAGTAAACTCAAAGAAGCTGCTGATTTTTTGTTCCCCTTGTTCATTGCTGAACCAGAGATAATTTTGCTGTAGTTGACATGCTGTGGCCAGTCCTGACTTCCCTTTCTCTGCTGGCCCTGCTCCAGGAGCTCCTGTCCCTGCTGTGCTGAGGATCCAGAGCTGGACACAGCACTCCAGAGGTGCCTCCAGGGCTGGGCACAGGGGCAGGATAACCCAGTTAATTCATAAGCTTTTACTGAAGACTTCTCTTTTTACCAGGATTTATATAATTTTTAACCAATTTTTAACATTTTCTATCATTGATTTCTTCTTCACTAATCAGTTGCTAAGGAACTGTACTTGCTAAATAGGAAGGTGTCCACTGCAGAGATTTTTAGAGCCCTTTTGATTAAGAGCAACATCTAAAACACTTTGAAATTATTAGGAGTCATAAAATCACAGAATTATGGAAAGGTTTGGGTAGAGTTGGAAGGACCTTAAAGCCCATCCAGTGCCACCCCTACCATGGCAGGGACACCTCCCACTGTCCCAGGCTGCTCCAGCCCCAATGTCCAGCCTGGCCTTGGGCACTGCCAGGGATCCAGGGGCAGCCCCAGCTGCTCTGGGCACCCTGTGCCAGGGCCTGACCACCCTGCCAGGGAACAATCCCTGCCCAATATCCCATCCA